>NC_139680.1:57706548-57848339 GCF_964106915.1 Podarcis gaigeae
GGCCCCCTGACAGAGTGCCACCATCTGATATGCAGGCACTTTACAGCCCATTAGGCTGATGAAACTGATGGAAAGGAGCTTTGGGATAGGACAGGTTTGACTATGATGAACACATCAGTTCCCGCTGATTCTTCCCCCATTCATTTTCATACGGGCAAACTTGTTCCCATCTATCTGACTCACTTCCCCTGATGTGAGCAACAGAAAGAAAAGCCACAGACATGCTCCCAGAGCTCATGAACAATGTAGCATCTTCCGTTTGTGACTGGTGAGTGCCATTTGGGTCACCTTGAGTTCCATTCACTTTTGGGGAGGTACACAATCTTTTACTGAAGCTGCTAAAAAATAAAAATAAAAAGCTATCTTAAGTGCTCACAAGGAAGTGAAAAGAAGAGGCTTGCCCAGTGGGGCTGCAGCAAAAGCATCCTGAAAGTGGCATCGTTACTGCTTCCCTGGAGGTGAAGGTGGTGGTGAAGTCAGAGTTCGATGGGCAAACTGGCAGGAGTGGTGCTGGGGCACATTTGCTAAATAGTGCTCCTGGAAGTAGGTGGATTAGCCAATAATAATAATAATAATAATAATAATAATAATAATAATAATAATAATAATAATAATAAATTTATTTATACCCCACCCATCTGGCTGGGTTTCCCCAGCCACTCTGGGTGGCTTCCAACAGAATATTAAAATACAATAATCTATTAAACATTAAAAGCTTCCCTAAACAGGGCTGCCTTCAGATGTCTTCTAATAGTCTGGTAGTTATTTTCCTCTTTGACATCTGGTGGGAGGGCGTTCCACAGGGAGGGTGCCACTACCAAGAAGGCCCTCTGCCTGGTTCCCAGTAACTTGGCTTCTTGCAGTGAGGGAACCACCAGAAGGCCCTCAGCGCTGGATCTCAGTGTCCGGGCCGAACGATGGGGGTGGAGATGCTCCTTCAGGTATACTGGACCGAGGCCATTTAGGGATTTAAAGGTCAGCACCAACACTTTGAATTGTGCTCGGAAAAGTACTGGGAGACAATGCAGACCTCTCAGGACTGGTGTTATGTGGTCCCGGCGGCCACTCCCAGTCACCAGTCTAGCTGCCGTATTCTGGATTAATTGCAGTTTCCGGGTCACCTTCAAAGGTAGCCCCACATAGAGCGCATTGCAGTAGTCCAAGTGAGAGATAACTAGAGCATGCACCACTCTGGCGAGACAGTCTGCAGGCAGGTAGGGTCAGAAGCTCAGAAGCTCTGGAGATCTATATTGCTGTTGTTCATTACATTTATTCGTTGCTTACTACATAAATTGTGTCAAAGGGACTTGCCATGGGGGGAAAAGAAAAAGCTATACAAAAGTTTAAAATACCAAAGCAATAAAATGTTATTTACTAAAAGTATCGGGGTGGGATGCAGGATGGCCCCTCTCCTTGCACCTATCAACATGGAAGCTATAATTTTCAGGCCAGGGCTGTGCATTGAGGCCTTGGTCACCTGCATGTGCAAAAGAAGAATATAATATAGTTCTTTAGAAAAAGTAAATGTCTGGATCTTTAAAAATAAATAAATGCCATCAAAATTACATGCAATTCAGCTTAAGGGAAAAGGGCTTACTGGAAATAATTTATACCCAATGCAGAATATAATTAGAATACATTTTTATTCCATATGGACCCAACACGATGAAACCTTTCACCCCCTTTACCTCCCAAACAATCCAGATTATCAAACTTTTTCCAATTTGATGTTTTTATAATAGCTCTTTTGAGTGATTTCAAATGTAGCTCAGAACTGCTACCTCTAATTGCCATGCAAAACAGTGTTGCCCTTTCCTCCGGCTAGGGCAAAACGACTGTGTCGTTCTCATTTGTTACACTCGGTTTCCACCAGTAAAGAGCAGTCTGATTGCTTTAATCATTCTTCTAAGGTCCGTAAAGACTTTCCCTGCCACCCCGAAGTTCCAATTCATTATTTCACACAAGCTTTTCCATCATCATCCCATATTTGTCATTGCTTTCAAAAGAAAAACAGGATCCTCTAAATGAAGAGCAAGTGGGAAATGTTTTTGTCTTACAGAAAAAGACACAGACACAGACACAGGCACACACACACACACACACACACACACACACACACACACAGACACTAACCCATATGGAAACAGGCAGGTATGTGAGATATAACATTGTCAAGCTTTATTACACTCTCATAACAGTGAAATACATCTGGGGTGTCTTCTTGTTGCTGTTTTGTGCCTTTGGCAGTGCCAGAGTTGGCTGCCAGCTTTAGCAGAATCATAGGTTTGACCCCACGTTGCTCAGGAGAACAAGGAAGAGATGACAGTAGCTAGGTTTGCCCTTCCTTTCCATCTACTCCCATCTCTTTGCAACTAAGGTGCAGTGGAAGCTTTGAAAAAGAGGAACTGGCTTGTGTAGCTCTGTGACAGCTTGGAGCTTCTAAAGTATCAAATGAGTCAGTAGATTTGCTGTCAGATTGCATAACAGGGAAATAGACCATATCGTTATCCCTCTCTTCTCTGCCTCACCCCCAATATTTGCCAGACAGTCTGTATTAATGCCTTGGCTATCTGCTCATCAGGTGCTTCTACATAAACCAAAAATGTGTATTTTCAGGACCCTCACAAAAAAAATGCTGAAGAGCACACAATTGTAAAGAACAGCATATTGATAATAAGTTTTCAATTAAGTAGGCAAAATATTATTACAATTGCAAACTGTACAACTCAGCAAGACTTACAAAGAACCATATAGCACAAAAATTATTGTTGTAATGTTCTAAACAGCTGACAAATATTACACCTGCAAACTATACATTTCAGTTTGGCATACAAAGAACTATTATTATTCTGCTGAAGAATACTCTAAGCAGCTGACAACAAGCTTCTGAATATAGTCCTTTTTCTAAAATCTTCTTGTTTTATAAAATCATTTATTTTCTATTATCAGGACCCATCCTTTTTTGAGATTGCATATTTTAAATTGTAACTTTTAAAACTGCTTTTAAATTGTCTTTTAAATGGTTGTAACCACCACTGGAGCTAAGGGTGAAGGAAGGGTAGTAAATTAAATAATAACAATACTGTTTCCGTTCTGCTGCATTTTGTCTTCTTCCAAAAACTACATTATTTGTCTCACTGTCCATTGTGACAAAAGTATGCAGCTTACATAATTAAATATGCAAAATATATAAAAAGATCTCATTTTATTCCACCCCATTCATTTCAATGCAACAGAAACACAATGCAAATGAGGGGGAAAACCCAATCAATTACATATCATTTGGAGCCTGAAAACCACAGCAGCAGCAAATACCAATCATATTTGCTGGATTGACTTCCTTTCTGGGCATGGAAAGAATAAATTAAGATTGGCAAATTCGGCTCTTGCTTTTGTTTTCATTGGACTTCTCTGACATCCCTAGTCCTAACCATGTGGCTGTGTTGCCTGTACCCTCCAGGTGAGCTGCAGCAACACCATGTCAGGAAGGAAATTTTGCAGCAGTGACCCACCATACCAACCACTATTTGTTCAAGCGAGCCCCACAAGTCTAGGGGTGGGGAGGTTTTCACCTTGAAGGACACAACTTGTGAGCAGGCGAGTGATAAATGATGAGCATGCTTCCCCTCACTTGGTTCAGAATCTGCAGCTCATTTCTCAAAACTGTGGAATGGGGGAAGCATTTTCCAAGACCAGTCCAAAACCTAGACATTGTTGTACTTTTGGCACCGGGAGCATAATAGGATCTGAAAAGCTCTCCAACTTCTCATGAAAACCGTTGATGACCAGAAGACCTACTTCTGCCCCAACACTTTCCGCAAGTAGTGACCTCTTTTACATCCAAAACACTGCTGCGACAGGCTCTTGAGTATTAAGAATGGTGAGAAATACAGTTCTCATGGCTTCTAGAGAGTCATGATACACAAGAATTGTTACATCATGAGATACATTTGGAAAGCCCCCACACTTGGGTGCAACTATTATGAAATAAACCTGAACATAATAGGCATTAAGGAGGAAGTCAGTCTTTGAGCTGTTTGTTCTGAATCTGCTTCTCCACATGGCCACTTTAAGTGCCACCACTTGAGACCTAGGCACCCAGCACGCCTTAGAAATTATGTACTGATTTCTATTACCTATTCACACCTTGTGTTGTGCAGACAATATTCCCAACTGAACCAATGCCTTATGTCAGGATTCAAATATGCACAATGACATCTCACTGGTCGAGATCTCTGATGTGCTTGATGGTGTAATAAATTTTATCCTTTATCAATGGTTTGTAGCTCAGTCCTACATTCATGTTTACTTGCAAGTCAGTTTTATGGAATTTCTATGAAATTTGCTCCCAAGCAAGACTTGCAGTCTGAATGGCACATCTCCATGCAGCAGTTCTATTTTTTTGGAATTGGGTTGGGTATTTGGGGTCTTATCAAAGCAAAAGATTAATACTGGCATGATAACCTGTATTTAAGTTATGATGGACAGTTTGTGTGGTATGCTCAAAGTAGAGCAGGCAAAACAAAGGGAAGGGCATCTCAACTTTTTTATGGGACTTCTTTCTGACTACTGGAGCAAACATATATTATGAACTGAATACCTTTAGCTTTCAAGCTTTTCAAGTTCCTTAAGAAACTTCCTGCATGCTACATAAGAACACTGATAAAGAAACTGCAGCTATAAAATGAATTTCTTTTTTTGAACTGTATGTTTTTTGCAACTGGACGATTTTATTTTATTTTTTAAATCAACTGGTGGGGGTTTTTGTTTTGTTTTTAAAACTGCATTGGCAGTAAAATACACAATAGTTTTTTTCCTGAAACTTCAATTAAATATCAAAAGAAATATGAACTGTTTTGCCTTCAAAGGAAAGAAGTGCAGAGAAGGAAAGAAGTTCTTAAATACCTTTATATTTTCCCTCCATGTTTAGAATCCCTTTAAGAACCATCCAAGTTAAATTTTGCCAACCTCTCATGTTTTCCCTCTTTCTGACATTTGGCTGTTGCAATCATACAGACCCAAGCCTTTCCAATTCCTAACAAGATTTAATATGAAATATAGGTATATGAATGTACAGCAGTAACTGATCACATTTTTATTGTTTTTGATGCACTTCTTCAATTCAGTGCTACTACCATTTCTGCAGCAACACAAATAAAGCTAAAATATTTGAATTTAGCCCATTAAATCAAATAATCGAAATGCAGTGGATCAACAGCTCTGTACATGTGGGTGCTGTGTACATCAATGATGTATATGTTGCAGCCAAATGGTACATCATCTACTTTGCATGCCCATGATGATGTCATCTCTAGGTAGGACTGGGAAAGAATGCTGTCTGAAATCTAGGAAAGCTGCTGCCAGTCAGTGTAGACAAGACTGAGCTAGATAGACCACTTGACTCCATATAAGGTGACTCCTGATGTTTCCATGATGCTCTTTTGCTTGAAATTTAGGAAGCCTAGATAAAGGCACTTTCAAATCTTTATTATTTATTATTGTTATTTAGATAGACCCATAAATGTATGCAACACAAGGAATGTATACAACCAAAGGAAAGAAAGATGGGACCCTGTCTCAAGGAGTTTGCAATTTCAAATCCAACAATGAAGGGGAAAATAAAGAGAGAGGAAATGAAGAACGAGTGAACAAAGTAACAAGGGATTAATGCAGACTCATGCTACCATCTTCAACTTTGCATATACAATCCAATGCTACAATAACTAATTAAGTAATAATTGCCTTACACTTTTGTTTTGTACTTTGAGTAGAAAATGGAAATCTTCAGAAGGCTGTGAAGAAAAAAACAGTTTAAGAAAATTATGAATGGGTGATGGGCAGGATGTCTTAGTATTGCGTTACCTGAATATTACGTTACAACCAGCTTCCCAGGTGGTGATCGATGAACCTTCAGCATTTTGCATGTAAGCCTGGGTCTGGTGATCTGGGTCTTGGGAATGGGCACCAAACACCCTCTACATCATGGGTCCTGTTGAGTTGATCCTCTCTGGCAAAATCTACATTTTCTTCATCTGTATATAGGCAACCTTTCCATCTCCAAAAATGATCCAAAAGAGGTGAAAACATTTGCTTCATTCAAGATATCCTGTACAAACGAGACTGTTGGTTGCTGAAGTTAATTCTGCAGATGTATTATTTCCTCGTTGGGAATTTTTCAGGATGTACATTGACAGAGCAGCTGTGCTATATAGAAGTAGATTCTCCTTAGTCCTTCATTTCTACCAGTCCACACAGTGTATGCAAAAAGAACTCTCTGCAGTAGTCCTCAAGGCACTGCTCAAAATTATTGAGGGTGAGTAGCCTACAAACTAAGAGCTCCAATTCAAATCCTTCCAGTTGTGGTCATTATATAGATCAGTCAATCATGAGGCAGCTACAAGTGGCTGCCAGAATATATTGCTAGGTATTATGCAAGCCCATCTTCCATTACAAACAACTATAAACCATAAAATAATTACTGCCCTCAACACTCAAAATTGACTGATGCTGCCAAAAGGAATTATAATATGTTTTCAGTGGCAAACTAATAGTTTGGGAAAGTTGTTAGGGTGAGTCATGGTATACTTAAAAAAACAGTTCTCTTGAGCCAGGTCAAAATTTACAAACTGCTGTGAAAACATGTAAAAAGTAATCATTTGTTCAAATTTAGCTACATAAAATAGAAACAATTTTTGCTTGACGCATTTCCTCTTTGTTGTTGACAATGGGTATAAATGACGAGGCTTAAGTGTGTGTATGAACTTAGTAGCTTGTTCTTTTTTAGTTGCTATTTTGTTCATGTTAATCTTGTTTTATTAATGCTTTATTGATTTGTTAATCATATACTCTGAGTTTTGCTGTAATTGTGATGTTTAGCCTATTTTTAGTTGCTGTTTTGTTAATAGTGTTTTATAGATTGTATTATTTTATGTGATTTATGCTGTGATGTTCTGTGATGTTCTATAATGTTATTGTTTGTAAGCCGCTTTGAGATTCATTTGAATGTAAAGTGGCATAGAAATACAATAGATCATATCAAATCACTGTACCTCATATATACAAAATCTATATTCTAGCACATAAGTCAGATCTGAGCACGTTTCAAAGAAATGGATAACTATGATCCTTTTGTGTGCCTGAGAGCGTTCCTACATTTGTCTTTCCCCCTCTCCAGCCAGATGAATTATTCTCCACTGAAGTATTATTTTCATTTCATTTCAGGTATTTATCAGTTGCATACTGTGCAATACTGGTCCTTGAAGTGGCCTTCATTTAGTAAGAGAAACAGAGAACATAAAAAAATTTAAAACCTAAAAACAACCCTAAACTAAGCCAGTGGCACTCTAAGAAAGTTGGAAGGAAATGCCTTAAAAATATTTTTGTCATGTGATAGAAGAACAACAAATATGCTTCCTGTACATGGCAGCTATAAGCAGGTAATTCTACCATGGTTTAAATTCCTGACATCCATCTTTAGGATGGCTTGACTTCATTCCTGTTTTAAACAGCTGGAATTTGAGAAATATATAGTGTGATTATTCTGCGCTTTTTATTTTTTATTACTGACGAAGCATTGACATTATGGAAGATGCTTATATTGTTAAGGGTAAAAACACATTTGGTTGATTCACTGACTAAGTCCTGTGTGAAAGGTATAATCTTGTGAGATGCGTAATTAGCATTTTAAAAAGCATTTTTATTAGATTGGAATACAGACAAGAATTATTTAAACACCTTTGACTGAGAAACTAAATTACATCAGAAGCAAAGTGTCAGGGAACTGCCATCGGAGCCAGAGGCAGAGGGAAGGCTCCGGAAGGATGCCGGAGAGGGTCCCAGTAGGGAGAGAGGCAGCCCATCTGCTGGGGAAGGAAATCAGCGTAACACCAGTGGAGAAGGGGGGGCAGATGGGGGAATCGGAGAGGAGGCTCCAGGACTCCTCGCCGGAGACCAGCGGGGAGAGCACGGGTACTCCACTGCCCACACCCTCCCTGCGCAGAAGACTTCCACGCAGGGAGAGTAGGAGGAGACTTGGCGTCAAAGAACTTCTTTGCTGGAAGAAGTTCAAGAAACGCCCACTGACGGATTCTGCCCGCGATTGAGACAGCCACGGGTGAAAGGCTGTCCAGACAGAAAGGGTTCAATCAGGCAACCTAGCCAGGAGTGGCGGCAACGTACGCACGAGCAACCCCCTAGAACCATTACACAAAGCTTCCATAGTTTAGCATTTTATGTTTGATTTAGTAGATAGGAGAGAAATGCATTGTTTGGCTATATCTTGCCAATGGGTTATAGTGTGGCCTTGGAAAGAAACAATTGACTGAACACAGTACTTTTTAAAAAGATACCTGGAATGTGTGTAGATCAGTGCACACTGACCAATGTACAACCTTCTGGGTAAGGCTCTGCTCCAGGCATGTCCAAAGTCCGTTCAGGGGGCTAATCTGGTCCGCCAGTAGATGTAAAAGCTCAACAACTTTTGTGGGCCCTCCCTCACGCATGTTCACTTCATCAAATCTGGCTTTGAAAAAAGTTTGGGCACCCCTTCTCTATTCTGATGGCATGAGTATCATGACAACCGGTAGATTCTTATCTGCTGTGGCCTTCATCTGCCTTCACTGCTGTTGTAACATACCACTTATTGTCTTCCACCTGTTCTGCTGTTTAGGACTTCATGGATCATTCTTTGTCTATGTCCTCCCCTTTGACCGTACCACCTTGGGTGACCCTGCTGGGAGTACGAAATTCCTGACTGCTTCACATACAAGGGTCATAGGAACGTGCAAGCCCACTCACCACGACAAGGTGATGATCTAGCAAGTGATGATTACCTGTAATAGGCCCCACTGGCACCACATTTAATGCAGTGTCATACCACTTTAAACAGTCATAGTCCCTCCGCCAAGGAATTCTGGAAACTGTGGGTGCTGAGAGCTGTTAGGAGACCCCACTGCCTTCACAGAGCTAGAATTCCCTGGGAAGAAGAATTGATTGTTAAACCACTCTGAAAACTGTAGCTCTGGGCAGAGAACAGGAGTATCTTAACAATTCTAAACACCCTTTATAAACTACACTCCAAAATACGGACTAGGCCACCCTTCTGGTCTATTTCAGTGAGGAATAGAGAATTAACTCTGAAACTGATGGTTTTTTACTCCCCAGCAGGGACATTTCTTAATAAAATATTTTTATAGTCGCTGGTAGTATTTCTAGTTTATTGAATTGTCAACTCTGTTAGATAGTAGCATATGCAATCTAGGGTGCCTCCAAATGTTTTGGACAACAATTCCCATAATCCCTGACCATTGGTTGGGCTGGCTGGGGCTGATGGGAGTTGGAGCACAGCACTACCTGGCTACCACAGGTTCCTTTCCCCTGCGTTACTGGTTTCAGTTAATATCTACTCAAACACTTGTGTTTGTTTGTTTTTAAAAAAGAAAATATACAGTAAGCTGATTAGTAGGTTTGAAATACACCCTTCATTTAGCTGTGTTGGTACGTGTTCTAAACACATGAGTTGATTCGATGTTCTAGTTTGGGGAAATGATTTCACTTTGGATCTAAAGAAGAGATTATACAGTTTCATTACAGGGTGCTTGCAAGAAACAGCTTAGAAATACTCCCCTGTTGGATATTAGAAACAATCCGGCACTTTCGTATTATTGAGTTGAGCCATGAGGGTGAGTCTCAGATGAAGGCATGAATATTTTAAATCAAACCCTTTTTTCTGCTACAGTGAAGCAGTTGACTACTTCCTGTATCAGTTTAATGATTATAATAGTTGATACGTTTTGCCCTATTCTCTCCCCACCTATTGTTTTTCTTCCTGTCTTAATGAGGTTGCAAGCCTATAGGCAGGGTCCAATTGATTTAAAATCTGTACAGTGCCTAAGCAGTCCTTTTAAAAGAGGGACGAAGTATCTGTGGCCTCCCAGATGTTGTTGGACTCCAACTCCCATCATCCTTGATCATTGGCCATGCAAGGTAGGACTGACATCTGGAAGGCTGCAGATTTCCAATCCCTGTCCTGGTCTAAAATAACAAATGATGATGCTGAGTCATGTGATGATAAGAAGTGGTGGGAAGAGTCCTGCTAATTCATCCTTTCCTCTGATTATAGTTCATAGAGTCCTAAGACTAAGCGGAAAGGAGAAAATAGTTCCCATGCCTTCACCTGTTGCACACAAAAGGGAATCTTAGCAGTTGCAGCATCTCTACACACCCTGTCAAAAATCTTGTACAAGGTACAGGAGACTTTGAATATGGACTGCTTTTCACTTCTGGGAGATTCTGCCTGTATTTGGCAATGTTTTGTAGGCCAAGTTGCAGTTGCTTGGGTCAGATGAAGTTATTTCAGGAGGGAACATGGGGAGTTAACTTATATAGCTTCAGCTTGGTTCATCTAGCCCAGTATTGTCAACATTAAATGGCAGAGGCTCTCTAGGGGTTGAGATTTCTTCTGTCTTTCTCAACCCTCCCTGAAGACATATGGGGTTGTCCCTGGGACTTCTTGCATGCGAAACATGTATTCTACCACTGAGCTTAGGGAAACCTGGCCACATAAGAGAATGTAAGGAAAGAAATATAAATGAAAGCTCCCAGAATATATAGGACCAGGTTACACAAATGTGTCGTCAGCAGGATATGAGATTTGTAGGATTTATGTCTTCATACCTACTGCAGCTAAATGTATTTGAAGAATAGATATTTATTTTATTATTTAAGTTAACTACTGGCCTTTGCTGAATAACTGCATGATGAACTCTGTCTTCCCTCATTACCTTGTTGCTGTCTTGTTTCCCTTCATTGGCTCGTTCTTAAATGTCAGCTTCTAGCTTTCCAGAGCAGGAAGTGTGTCCAATTTCCCTGGGAGTGACAAGCTTAGTATAAGTTGAGGTATTCCAAAATAACACACAGTAATCCTCTTTTCAGGCCAGCCCTTGCAAAGTGAGCCATCTGCAAACTAACAAACACTTGAGCGTATCACTTGACATTCTCGTCAGTAAGAGGGTTATGTAAGAGGGTTATGGCAAATGTGCAATCATCCCTGTTATTTATTGAAAATGACTTTTTTATTGGTCCTCCTCTCCAATGAGCACAAGAGATCATCAATTTTTAAAAGCTTAAGCAAACAATTCATCATTAATTATTTTTCTTCTATTTTTATCCCCCCCCCCTTTAAAAATGTAGAATTGACTCTGTTAAGTTCATTATTCCCAAATTCCTTATTCTGCAGTGGTGTAATTTAGTGGACATGTTGTGTTTGTGTGTTTAGTGTCACTTACCTCTTTGCTGGGTTTCAGATCGAATGCTACTATTATTTGGAGTACCTATATTTTTGGCTAACTTAATAGTTCCATGCACAGGCAACTATTATTTTTCCCAATCAAACCTGAAGTGGCACCTCAGATATTGTTTAAAATTCTGCTATCATACATTCTTTTGATATTGTGAGTTGCTATTGAAATGATAGTTTAATCTATTTTTAAGTCTAATGATTGAAAATACACATGGTAATCTGTGGTCCTCCAGATATTGTTTGACTTAAAACTCCCATCTGCCCCAGTTAGCATGGGCAATCATCAGGGATGATGGGAATTGGAGTTCAACAACATCTAGAGGACCAACACTGAATTTCCTACAAGCAAAGATTATTGGTTTGTTAGCTTATCGCATTCTCAATAAATTGTCCAAAGCCAATACAATTAAAACAGTCCTGACCTTACCATTCTGCTGGAATGGCCAAACTGTATATTATATTAATTGTGACCATGCATTACGCACCAGGGCTGGCCCTACAATGAGGCAGAGTGAGACAGCTGTCTCATTTGGCAGATGCTGAGGTGTGGGGAGGAACAGAGCTGTGAGTGCTTTGTATCACCTACGCTAGTCTGCTGCCTTCAAGTGCAGTGGAAAATACTGTCCTTCGGGGGGCCATCAGGTGGCGCATTGGAAGATGGCCAACAATAACATGTCTCCGACCCACACGAGGTAATTAAGAGGCTGCTATGGGAAGTATGTAGCCTTCCCGCCCCCCCCCCCAGGAGATGGGGGGCTGCCTTGCCAGCGGTGTCCATAATTCACCCCCAGATTCGAAAGAAGGGGGTGCGGACACTTGGCACAAGCCCTCGGGTGAAGTCGGCTCTTCCTGACGCTGTCTCCAATCAGCGCACTGGTTCGCTTTAGCTCGAAATATATAATTGGAAATATATAATTGGAAAGAAGCTAAAGCACATACATCAAGCGAAGATCGGGAGTAAGACTGATGATTAATGGATCTCTGTGAGCGGAGCGACAGGCGGGACAAATAAATCAAGTGATGAATCACCATTAAAAGACTGGTATGTTTGGAGTGAAACGGAAAGGGGGTGGAGGAAAAAACTTTCCTTTTTTTTGCCTTATGTGAGTATTAATAACCCTCCACCTCAGAGAGAAGAATTGTTGCAAATTATTAATCACAAGCAGGAATTTAAGAACTGTGTGGAGTGAATTAATTATTGATCAAAGAGAGGATTGATAAACATTGGATAACGGAGGAAAGTTTTATGACGCAGTTTTAAATGGCATCTCGCCAAGACAGGCTTGCCTAAGAAGGACGGGGGGAGGAGGACCAGGGTCATTAGAATGTGAATGGTGATCGGAATGTGATCTAGACCTGGCAGAGCCCTCTGAGATATGCTTGGCAAGCCTGGGAAAATCAACAGACAGACTGAGGCAAAGTTCTTTACGGAGGTGTGGAAATGGCGTCTGTCCTTATGTGATATGATTTTGGGGAGTGTAAAACCCACACAGAGGATGTTTGTTTTCAACCCGCTTGTGAAGATTATCAGAGATCGCAAAGAAAGGAATATATGATAACAACAAGAAGATGAGGAAAGTAACAAAGAGACTATCTGGATAGAACTGGATAGAACTGTCTAATTAAAGCAGCAATATAAGTGATGCTTGGACCCCTGTTCAGAGCTTGAAGTATGGGTACCCCCAACAAAAAATTAAAAATCTGGCTGTATAATTTGGAACTAATGTGATCTGGAAATAATGTGATATGATTGGCCTGTTAATAAAAATTATTTTAAAAAAAGAAAAGAAAGAAAAGAAAATACTGTCCTCCTACCAGTAATGGAGTAAGATTCAGCAACCAGTCCAATTGAGTTCTCTAGGTGCTTTAGGGGCAAGGCCCACCTTGTCCTTTACCCTCAGGCAGCAAAATGCCTTAAGATGCCCCTGTTTGGCACCAGTAGCAGTTTTCCTCCTTCAGCAAATAGGAGCTGCAAGGGTACAGGCCTGTGGGACACAGGGAAGTGTCTTACAGCTTCCCTTCCCATGTGCCGAGGTCCCAGTCCTGACAAGCCTCCCTCTAGGTAAAGGTAAAGGGACCCCTGACCATTAGGTCCAGTCGTGACTGACTCTGGGGTTGCGACGCTCATCTCGCTTTATTGGCCGAGGGAGCCGGCATACAGCTTCCGGGTCATGTGGCCAGCATGACTAAGCCGCTTCTGGCGAACCAGAGCAGCGCATGGAAATGCCGTTTACCTTCCCGCCGGAGCAGTACCTATTTATCTACTTGCACTTTGATGTGCTTTCGAACTGCTAGGTTGGCAGGAGCAGGGACCAAGCAATGGGAGCTCACCCTGTTGCGTGGATTCGAACTGCTGACCTTCTGATTGGCAAGTCCTAGGCTCTGTGGTTTAACCCACAGCGCCACCCACGTCCCGAGCCTCCCTCTAGCCACTATTTAAACAAACAGATATGTTTAAATGCATGTTACATTTAATGTAACAAATAGAGTATTCACCTAAAGTTGAATTTTCAAGGGTGAAATATGTTAGAATCATAGAATTGTAGAGTTGGAAGGGATCCTGAGGGTCTTGTAGTCCATCCCATGCAATGGAGGAATCTTATCTTGCTCCTTGCCTTGAACACCTTCTCCGTTTCTGCTTTACAACATAGTGGTTGAGGTGTGTAAATAAGTACTACAGATGGTCTGACTAGCAGATGGAACAAAATACTTTCTGTATTGTAGGAGCCCATAAAGTTAGTGCTGGATAAAAGGGGCAGGAGGAAGAGTGATCGTTCTTTGGGGGCATTCATCTGGACATATGGCATATGGAAGAATGAAACTTCCATTCCCTGGAGTCTGGTACAGTCAACGTAGGCCCTTCAAGTCTCTTGAGCTATCCCTGAACAGCATGTGGTGCAATGGTTAGAAGAGGCTTCCTCAACCTCAGCTGCCCAGATGTTTTGAGACTACAGTTCCCATCATTCTTGACCACTGGTCCTGCTAGCTAGGGATCATGGGAGTTGTAGGCCAAAAACATCTGGAGGGCTGAGGTTGAGGAAGCATGGGTTGGAATGTAGGAATAAGACCTAGGAGACCAGGGTTCAAATTCCAATCCAGCCATGGAACCTTCTGGGTGACCCTGAGTCTGTCACCAATCCTTAGCCTCTAATTTACCTCACAGTGTTATTTTGAGGATACTATAGAGAGGGGAGAACCATGTGCTTGAGCCTTTTGGAGGAACGGTGGGCTATAAATATGATAACAAATAGATATCAATAAATCAATCATGTTTTTCTTTGGTGATTCCCATTGAGCAGAAAGGGTGATGCATTTACATGGGCTAAGGTTTCCAAGCGAGGGTTCTCCCAAGCCACTGAAGCCATTTCAACAAAATACCATATTTTCACGTGAGTTTGGTGAGGTGGAGGTTGGCTTTTTACAGGCATTTGTGCTACTGAACTTCAACACATAAAAGAAACAAAAGGAGGCCAGGTCTTTGAAACTTGTTTGTCAAAGAGCTGTGAAGCATCTGCTTCCCAAGTTCAACTTTATTCTTTTCAGAAGAATTGCTGCCCACATTATAATTAGTTTCTACTGAGGTTATTTTCCCACCAGCACTTACAGTAGTTCTTTCGAAATTACACTCCCCCCCTTCGGTAATCTTTGAAGAACACTGTAAATGTAGCATACATGGCATGCTAGAAGTACATAAGACAAAAAGTCCCTGCCCTGAGGGACTTAAAGTCTAATTCCAACAGACAACAATTAATGGGATGACAATTTAATTCAAGAGTGGGGGAGATGTCAACAAAGAGATCAGAACTTGAAGGCTTCTGGAGAGAAACGGATTTGGAGCAGGGATTTGAATGTGGGGGGTGGCTTTTGTCAAGACCAAGAAGTGGGAAGCTGCTCATAAAGCCTGAGGGACAGTATGAAAGAACTGAGACTCAAAGTGGCAGAGACAAATGAGATACTAGGAAAAGACGACTGTGAGGTATACAGATCCAGGAATGAAAGCAGGCATCAGTGTAGAATTATGGGACAGGGAAGCTGAAAGCAGGACTTTTGATAGAGATTCATAGTTATTAGCTATTATTTAGAACATTGTTCACTAGTGTGATACCCTCCAGATGTTGTAGGGCTACAAACTGCATAATCTCTGACCACTGGCCATGTTAGCTGAACAAATTCCATATGGACTGGTAGTACAGACCTGTCAAGGTAGCACACATGGAAACAGGTGTAGTGGTGCTACACTTTGAATCTGAGTGTATCATCTCAGATTCGCTATCCATTTCTTAATGCTGTTGTAACTGTGTTCTGGTTTGGCAACAAGGTCTTGAGTTCCAGGCATCAGCCTTTTATAGATGAATATTTCCAGATCATTTCTAGGTTGGTGGGGAGGGAAGGAGTGTTACTGAATTATATTTTGTACTTGCAGTATTCTATCCACTCAAATGCAAGGGAGATGACAGTAATCCCACCCTTGCAAATAAGCGCTGGCCTGCTCATTCGAAGTGAGCAGGCAGTCATTCCAGAGATGAAGAAGTGGCAATACATGGATTGATTATGTGACCAAGACACACATGGTATGGAGTTAAGGTGAATGATAACTCTGGTTATGTGCAGCATAAAATCTACACCAGGGCAGCCCCGAAGTGTAAATATAATAATAATAATGCATTTGTGTATGACTGAGTTAGCTATGTATGCTTATTTTATGGATTATCATTAGTATGTTGCAACAGAAATTATGGAAGTCAGCTTTATTTTAAGACTGATGAAATTTAACAGTTGCTTGGCATCATTAAAAACTGAAATCTCCACGTATGTGTGCAATTAAAATTAGAGACCATACTGTGGTGAGGAAGAGCGATAAAGATAGCAAGTCAGGAAAATTGTTCTCGATAATAACAAATTACCCATAAGCAGTTCACAGAGAGATTAATGAATGCTTGTTGCCAGTTTGGAAAACATCAGTGCTGGTAGCAATTGCAAAGGTTTGCGTCCTTCACTGACTTCCTCCTCCACTAGGTGAACCGTAAAAAGAACAAGACCAAGTGTTGCTAATCAGTAGTGCGTAACTCCAGCCTCAGCAATCTGTCACCAAACACAGGATAAAAATATAGCACTGCCATCATGTAGGGGTCACAAAGAAATGAAGTAAGTGTTCTGATTCAAACAATGACTCAAACAAGTAGAGCTATTTGTTTGTTTGTTTATTTGTACAGCTGGCTGGCTGGCTAGCTAGCTTCTTCTGATGAGTTAAGAACATATGAAGAGCACTGCTGGATTAGACCAAAGGCCCATGTTCATTATCCTGCTTTCACGGTGACCACCAGATGCCTATGGGAACATGAGTGCAACAGTACATGCAATTCCCAGCAAATGGTATACTGAGGTATAGTGCCTGCAACACTGGAGGCAGAACAGAGCCGTCATGGCTGGAAGCCAATGACAGCTTTATCTTCCATGATTTTTTCTAATCCTTATTTTATTATGTACATGTATGGATTATGTATGGATTTCCTTCTTAGAAATGGCTTTGCATCTTTGGCTTTTCTTCTATTTTTAGATGTGATGCTCTACTTCCATCTCTTTGCCACAGATATTGGTACCTCAGGACCTGGGAGAGCTCCCAGGGATAACACATCAATCACAACTCATTCTCCATTACCTGCTTGCCTGCACTATGATTCCATATTCCTATGTGTGTAAATGATGGAAAGAGCCAGACGCACAAATGCTTCCATGTGATCCCCACCCCCACCCCTGCTGTGGGTTGCAATTTGTGGTGGGAAACAAACTGCTAAGTGCCTGAAAACAGTCCACTTGCTGAGTTTATTCTTTTTACTTCTTTTTAAAATCTACACTGGCTTCCTGTTGAAACAGGAAAGCCCAGCTGCCATGGGGTGTTCAGCAAGTGGTCTGTATAATGCAGACCACCAGAAAGATAGCTTACAGGGTAAAAGAAATGCCCACCCCCCCAAAAAAAAAAACAACCTCTTGGTTACCTTGAAAGTTAAGGTATGTGCACCCAAACTATGAGAATTTTGCCAACATTTTCTCTTCCTTTCTTTCCATTTAGGAAATTATATTAATGTGTTCTCTCTCTCTCCTTCCTATGCCTTTAGAATAATTTTCAAATGAGGTTTTTTTGGGGGGGAACCCATAATATTTTAAAGCACATCACTAGCTCTAAAGCACACAGTGCAAGTAGATAAATAGGTACTGCTCCGGTGGGAAGGTAAATGGTGTTTCCATGCACTGCTCTGGTTTTGCCAGAAGCAGCTTAGTCATGCTGGCCACATGACCTGGAAAAACTGTCTGTGGAAGTGCACAGACACCGGCTCCCTTGGCCTTTAAAGCCAGATGAGCGCCACAACCCCAGAGTCGTTCATGATTGGACTTAATTGTCAGGGGTCCCTTTACCTTTACCTTTACTTCTAAATATCTATTCAGTGAACAGATACTCAGCTGCCCCATTCCCCCCCCCCAACAGAACCAGACTGACTGCAGTTCTTCAACAACACACACACACACACACACACACACACAGAGAGAGAGAGAGAGAGAGAGAGAGAGACATTATTTGAGAAAATAATCAGCCTACCAGTGATAATACAAGAACAGCTAATTAGGGAGTCTCTTGGTTTAGTAGCACTTATTGTGTATCCATTTTTCCATTCTCCCAACTTAGAATCTTGGCTTGCAGATATTATTTCATTCCCCCTACCCTCATCTTTGAGTTATGATCTTTTGTCTCCTCAAGAGCTCAGCTAAGAAGCAATATAGTTTTATTTCCTCTCTTCTCCTTTATCTCATATCGTCACCTCTTGATGTATCTTCCTCCCACTCCATAAGCATTCTTTTTAACAATTTCTGAAAGCCTTATATATTTGACCCAAGTGTTTAGTGACTACCAAGTGCATTAAGTTACACCATCTTCCTATGCACCAGCTCCATCCATTCCCTGCCATCATCCTACTCCTTGTACCTTGGCAGCTCATATCGAGTCCTTGTATAGTGTGAGGAACAGGGCCAAAAGCTAATGCAATGTTACTAGTGGCTGATATTGCATAGGATTTTTTTTTTAACAGATCTCTGTTATCTCTAACACAATGGAATGCACAGGATTATGAAATTTATGACAACATGAGCCTCTGTTATCTTCTGTTATCTTCAATGCCCAGGTAGAACCTTCTGATCAAAGTAAGGGGCATTAGAATCCCTCTCTATAAGAACCTGCTGAGCACAAGAACACTCTCCCCTTCTGCAGTTTCTGGCAACTGGCAACTGGCATTCAGAAGCATACCACCTCTGACTATGGAAGAAGAGTATAGTCATTATAGTCACAAGGCCCTACTCGAAGACCCCAAAATTTCAATATATTTAATTTAGGGACCCCAAAGAAGGACAGTTTGGACTCATAGTTCATAAAACCAGTTTCATAAGACTGACATAAAAATATTTGAAAAGGAATAGGCATAGTTTGTTAAAGAGAGCAGCAAGGATGGGCACCACTGCATGAAATGAGTTGCTATGGTGAGCTGGGAGAAGTTTGAGCAAAGAGGTACCATTTGAAGAAAACTGAAATGAAGACTTAAATAAACCATTGTCGTAAACGCTCTTTATTATAGCTTCTTAATTGCCATAAATAGCTCCCCATTGCTGCCTTACCTTGAAATGGAAGTTCACCTGAAGCCAGCTGAGCACTATTCTCTGTGGCTCCAACCTCTAAATGGCCCCTATAAATGGAAAGGGGATGAGCTTGGTAGAAGCTCTTGCTTAGAGCTCCTTGGCTGTAGCCTGGATCTGCTTCATGACTCGTCTGTTTCCATCAACTTGCTGTACTCTGAGTCTTTCTCAATCTTGCTCAATCTTTTTGGTTTGTTCCCTGTCTACCATCTCCCCACCCGCTGTCCCCGATCTAGCTAAATTATCCTTTTTTTCGCCAATCCCTTGACATTAGCTTTGCCCCTTGAAAAAAACACAGTGAGTTTTCTTTCCTTTAAACAAACAATTATGAATTGGTTTGGAAACACACAAAAATAAATTTAGATTATCCAAGCCAACTGTTTTAAAAAAAAGGGAAAAAGAAATATAACATTGTAATTTTTCCCTCGGAAAAAAAATATTTAGTTACTCTAGAGAAACAAATGGGTTTTTATACATACATTCTAATTACCTGCTGGTGCAACTGAAAAGCCGTTTGTTAAAATTATGGGTAAAAAAATGAAGACATGTACCAGTACACTACTGCTTAGATTTTTTAAAAAAAGGATTTGTGAAGTAGATTGGTATTGGCTTTCAGTAAATAATGGAGCACTTCAAATATTGCATGTCAACTTGTGCTTTTAGAAATAGGTGGTTTGTTTTGATAATTCAGAAGGGAGTGCAAATATCTCCAGTTAATTAAAGTAGAAAAATTAGTTATGCATATTAATAATACAGCACCTGTGTTACCTATACAGAACTCCCTATAAAGCAAAACAACTGGTCCCCCCCCCCGTTTGCAGCGTATGAATCACCAGCCACTTCTTTTTTAATCAATATATTTTTATTAAAGATTTCTTAGTTTACAAAAATACTTGCATTGTCTCTTTTTTCAAGTTGTGTATTCTACAGATCAGTTTCACTTGTTGTGAGACATTATGGTTGCATGCAGCATTAGGTTCCGAAGAAGAGAGGGGGAAAGAGGGGGAGGGAGGAATGGTGAGTGGGGTGAGGTGGCAATGCTTCTATTCTTCTGCTTAGTGTATGTGTCAGGGAACTGACATCGGAGCCAAGTGGAGAGGTAAGGCTCCCTAAAGATGCCGGAGAGGGAACCAGCAAGGAGAGAGAGAGAGCTTCCGCTGGGGAAGGAAACCAAGGTGACACCAGGAAGAAAGGAGAGGCTGAGAGTACTTCGGAGGGGAGGCTCCGAGACTCTTCCAGTGAGGTCAGTGAGGAGAGTGCAGGACCACCGCTCAGCACACCCACTCTGCGCAGAAGGCTTCCGCACAGAGAAGCGAGGAGGAGGTTGGCTGTTAAGGAATTCTTATGTTGGAAGAAGTTTAGGAAACGCCCACTGACGGATTCTGCCAGTGACTGAGACAGTCGCGTTTTTAGGGCTGTCAAACCGGGAAAAGGTCCAGCTATACAACCAGCTCGGAGCAGTTTGGAATTTACGCACAAGCAACCCCAATTCCCATTACAGTATGTGTGGGGTTTTGTGTCAACATCACTTGTATGGGTTCTCTTACTACTCACTTGTTGTATGTCCTTGGTGGTGAGAGAGGTTGGGGGTGTCCTAGGTTGGTTGTCTTTGGTTGGCTGTAGTGAGATTTGTTAATTCGTGTGAGTGTGTCCCTGTGTCTGTTTCAGTTTATTAGTTAGTTTTTCTAGTAAGGCTGTTTCCCATACTACATATGTGATACCGTTGGTCCATGTTTACTCCTGGCAGATCTCCCCAATGCCTGGCTGTGATGCTTCTGGCTGCAGAGAGTAGGTGGGTTATGAGCTCTTTATAACATGAGTGGGCATTATGTTGTGGGGATTTCCCTTAGTTTGTTTGAGAGGAATGGGTATGCTGTGGTGGAGGTATTTTCGATTTATGTATCTCTCCAGGTGTACTCATTGTTTTGTCTCATCTTCTAGAATGTATGGGATTAGGTGACGCACTTGGTTGACAATGTAGTATAGTTCTATGTTGGGGATTCCCCACCCTCCTACTGAGGAGGGTAGGTGTAGGTATTTGGGGTTTATTCTCAGTTTTTTGTGTGAGAAGATAAACAAATGTAATTTTTTCCTGCCATTTGCGGAGTTGGGATGGGGAATCCAGATTAAGAGGGTCTGGAATAGGTAGGTTAATTTTGGGAGGGTCATCATTTTAATCATGGCTATTTTGTCTGAGAGGGTGAAGTTGGTGCTGTTCCATCTCCTCAAGTCTTTGTTGATTTGTCACCACAAGGGGTTGTAACTGTAGAGGTATAGTCCATTGAGGTTTCTGGTTATTTGTACCCCTAGGTATCTGAACTTGGTGCAGCAAAGTTTTATCTTGGTGATGTTGGCAAATTCTCTTTGGATATGAGCGAGCTGTTGAAACACATATCTCAGATTTTGCAAAATTTACTTGTATGCCTGACACCATTGCAAAGGTGTTGAGTTCTTTGGTTTGGGTGGTTCATGGGGTCTGGTCTTGTGACCATCTGCAAAGAGCCCTCATTTATAGGTTCTGCCTTTTATTTCCATTCCCTTGATGTTTGTGGCTTTCATATTCGTTAGTAATGCCATTAGGTATTTCCATTCTAAGCAATCAAAAGCTTTGAGGCTGTCTAGGGACATAATTGTCAGTGGGAGTTTAGTTGCCTTGCTGTGTTTGACCAGATTCAGTAGTTTCCTGATGGGGTCTATTATATTACAACCAGGGACGAAGGCAATCTGGTCTGGGACTATTAATTGGTATAGGAAATTTTTTAGGTGGTTAGCCAAGATTGATGTGAATATCTTGTAGTCTTGGTTTATTAATGAGATGGGATGGTATTATACTCTACTTTGAGGCTGTCTTTGAGTGGTTTAGGGATATAGACTATCTTGGAGGAGGTCCAGGTTTTAGGAATGGGGCCCCCTTTTATGATGTCATTGAATAGGTGGGTCATGTAGGGAGGGCATCAGGGGTTCTTTGAATTTCTTATAGAATTCTGCTGTAAAGCTGCCTGGCCTGGGGCTTTATCACCAGCCACTTCTGTGAAAACAATATATTTTATATCTTGCATTGTGAGCTATAAGATGAATACCCTTCCGTCTCATTTAGTAAATTTATCCCTAGTCACCCTGGTGTATGGATGTAAGGGATGGAGGCTCTTCTGGACAAATGCCCAGACGGGGGCTGATGGGCCATAGCTCCACCATGGTGAACTTGGGAGGTGTTGCCCTGATTTGGTGTACATCATAGGGCAATCCATATCCCTGCTTAACCTTGCCCAAATAATCAATCAGCTGACAGGTTGATTGTTTGTTGATTCACGATACACACCCAATGCCTGTGCCGAAACCTGTTGACATCTATGATCAACAAAGTTGTGGTCTGTTAAAATTCCATTTAGTTGGCCTGTGTTTATTCCAATTTCACTATCCTTAGGCCCTGCCGTCCGCAGCTTCACTGCACCTGGTCTCCATAATAGATATATTGTTTGTCAGGAATGCAGTGCATAAAGAAGTTACTCAGTTCAAGCATGGAGGTAACAAGCAGTATTCAAAGTAATTGTGAACCCTAGTGAACCTTTCATATTAATGATGGCTTTTCCATATATATATATATATTGTCACCTTCTGTAAAACAGCAAATGAATTGCCTGCCTTCAGCAAACAACCCCCCTTGTTCTTGTTCTAAACAACATCTTAAATGTAGACTTGTGAGTTTGTCTCTGTTGAAATCTAAAGTTCATCTGCTGGATTATTTCCCCCAACTTTGTATAAGAAGCAATTCCTAAACATTCTCTGTGTGTGTTCTCCCACAAGTTTCTTTTGCAGAATCTGCACCTAGCTATTTATTCCTCTTAGCTAGAGAAACAGATTGCTTTTTGTTTTTATTTGTTTACTTCTTTGTAAACGTGAAGTCCTGGCAGGAAATTTGTGTGGAGGAAAGTGGGAAAAGTCTAAGGATATTCTTTACATGAGCAAGAGGCAGTGTGAGGACTCAGGGTAAACACTGATTAGTTCTTTGTGTATCTGAAAGCAACTGAAAGAGCCAAACAGTCCACTTTCATGAATGATGATAGAGCAGCTGTAACAAAGTATGGGAATGCAGAATGAGGTCAACTGGTGGGGTTCAGCACTGGGGATTAAGCAGCTGTCAGGTCTTACCTGGAGCAGGTAATCTAATAGAGGTTTGTAAAATTATGGATGGTGTGGAGAGAAGGACTAGAACCTGGGACCATCCAATGAAGCTGATTGGCAGAAAATTTAGGAAATACAAAAAGCAAGTCTTTCTTCACACAATACATAGTTGACTTATCTAACTCCCTGCAACAAGATGGCCAGAGGCTTAGATGGCTTCCATGTAGCCAACTTTACAGAGGGTAGTTGTACCAACTGCTACGATCAGCTGAACAGGTTCAGAGGCAGCATATCTCTGCATACTCCATGCTGGGGACAAAGAACAATGAGTGTTCCTTCTTTCCTGTTGTGCTCATGGACTTCCCAGAAGCACTTGGCAGACCATTCTTGGAAATGAGTTAAATAATACTTTGTCCTCATCTAACACAGCATTTCTTATGGGAAGATTTGAGGATCAGGAATTGTATCCAATTAAATCATACCCATGGAAATATTGAATGTAAGCTGGACAGGTCCATTGATTTAATTAGTTCTACTCTTAGTTGGATTCAACCCAGGATCATAAATATCAGGACATGACAGAATTCACGGTCAGAATCAAGTATGAAGACCAGTTTCATAGCACAGTACAGTGGTACCTTGGGTTAAGAACTTAATTCGTTCTGGAGGTCCGTTCATAACTTGAAACTGTTCTTAACCTGAGGTACCACTTTAGCTAATGGGGCTGCCCACTGCTGCTGCACCGCCATCGTGCAATTTCTATTCTCATCCTGAAGCAAAGTTCTAAATCCGAGGTACTATTTCTGGGTTAGCAGAGTCTGTAACCTGAAGTGTCTGTAACCCGAGGTACCACTGTATAACCACATCCACACCCCTAAACTTACTGTTAGAAACCTAGGATGAACATGTTCATGTCCACCTATGCAGATGTGCATCTGAATCCACATTAACTGTACATATGGAGCCTTGCTTTGGTGCATGGAGCTTTGTTGCTTGATTGGCATAAATCCATTTGTAATGAGTGACTTTTTCTGGCTGCACATCCTGCTGTTGATTTGCCTACATTGCAATTACTTTTACAAAGGAAACCGCTTTCTTTTCATCATAAAGATCTACGCACATGCATCCCACATGTGATACTTTTCCAGTGTCTTCCTTCCAGCCTTAAAATGAACCAGATTTCCAGAAATTGCTACTAAAACAAATGGAATGGTATTTAGAGAAGTACGAGCAGCGCAGGATGACCTTGTAACAGTTTAGTTGGCCACAGAGGCCTTTTTCTTTCTTTAATGGTATCCATTACTGAAGTGTATCTCTAAGTGCTCACCAAAATGCATTAGATTCACACGGAGGCATCAATACTAGATTTACTCAAGAATTCTTTCCTTGGCTTTTCAGGAGCTCTGCTGAGTTTTAAATACTTTTTTTATCATTTATAAACTAATGTCAGATGTAGGAGAAAAGCATTTAAGATTTCACACAGTTGTCACATTGAATAAAGCCGACAAGTGGGCTATGAAGAAAAAACTGGGAAGCTAATTATTAATATAAATGGAAGTGATGAAAAGCAAAACAAATTATAATTCAAAGCTTCCCTCACTGTGCAGTTGCCAAATGCTTCTTTGCCATACCAACTTAGAGATTCTGGGCTGCGTATTACCATTATCCTCATTAGATTCTGAACTTGCATGTGTGGTTTGGTGGGCTTTTTCCTCAGTCAAGGTACATACTTCTTCTCATGTAGGTCCACAGGGCATAAATATGTCACATCTGGGTACCAGCTCTAGATGGATTTGTACATATTGCAAATTGTGTGAGAGACACCACCCATCCCCAGATGGACCATATTAGTTCCACTGAAAACACATGAAATGTGAGATATTGAAACATCCATACAATAAAAAGCACTTGAAAACAGCTGATTTCACAAGAATGGTGGTCAAGTCACCACTGAAGAAACCCGTTCAGAAAATATGTTCTGTTGTACAGTATTTGGATATATTTGGATAGGAACGTGTATCCCTATATGTATCAGACCATTGGTCCTTCTAGTTCAGTGTTGTCTACAAAGACCACCAGTAGCTTTCCAGGGTTCCAGGCACGAGTCTTCTCCAGCTATACCCGAAGTTGCCAGGAATTGAACTGGAACCTTCTGCATGCTCCACCACTGCGCTATGCCCTTCCCCTCACTGACTTATTTTGATGGGAATGTGTTAATCATTTGCCAAATATTTTAGTGCTATGCTTTTACTGATGCTTGTTATGTGGTTTGAATGTTTGTTGTGCATTGCTCTGAGGAAGGGTGATAAACAGGGGCATAGCATGGGGAGGTTGCAGGGGCATTGGCCCTGGGTGCATTTTTAAGGGGGTACTGCACATTTGGTTCCTTATGCTGCCCTGCGAGCCCTGCACTGCTTTGTGAGACTGGCATCTGATCTGAATGATTCACCAGGCCAATGATTCAGATCAGATCCCAGCTTCACAAGGCAGCACAGGGCTTGCTGGGTGTGTGTGTGTGTGAGAAGGATGCACCAGCCATGTTCCCTTCAATCCCAGCCTTGCGAAGTGAGAGTAAGGCTGGGATTGAAGGGCGCATGGCTGGTGAATCCTCCTTACCCCACCCATGGGCATCTGAGGTCCCTGCTTGGCTCCAGTGTGGCGGTCACTCCAGCAGTGTTCATCCTCTACACCCCAACCCCCCACCCCAGTGCATGCATGCATCCGCCCTGGCACTGGCAAACCACACTACACCACTGGCAATAAAATAAATAAATAAAATTATATATTGTTCTTCTCTCACAGCGTGGTATTCAGCTAAGCTTTACTCAGACCAACTGAAATTGATAAATATGACTAAGGTAGGTTCATTCATTTAAATAGGTGTCCCCTGTGTGAAATTTAGCTGAATACCACACACTGTACCCACAGTACCTTACATATGGTTCCCAAGTGTGCTGCTTCCAAGCAAGTAAAAGGGCCTGATTACCTTAAGCAACCTGTATGATGTGCATGGCTCTGGTCTGTTTTCTGAGCCTTGCATGTCCAGCCATTCTTTTCTCTTCTCTTGAATAAGTTTCCAGGTGCAACAATTCATAGTTCATATCAATAACTATTCCCCAAATTAAACTTAACTGCATGAAAGAAAAGAATTATTGCAGGCTCTATTAACATCAGAAGTGAAGTGCAGAGCTAAGAAAGGATAGCAGCACACTGCTGTCAATGATCTCCAAAGGACAACAAAACCTAAAAGCAGCAAAAAGAATAGCAAACATAACAGGGATGTTAAATAACTCCTTAGCTCCTGCTGAGAAAATAATCACTTCTTACCAAGTCCATCTTCTTACAAAGTGCAAGTGAACACTATGCAGGGCCCAAAGGATAATAAACTTGATTTCTCCTGGAACAAAAGGGGAGGGGAGTTTCCCCCATCTCTAGAAGACCTTGAATTCCCTGCCTGCAGTTCCAGATGTTTAGTTGATAATTGTTGATGACTTCGCTGATCATAACTGTCAAGTTAAAGCACTTAAGAGGAACAGTCCAATACCAAAACCATTAGGGAATGCAAGGAAACCACACTGTATGTGGTCTGATTATTTCACTAGTAAAATGTCTGCACCCTTCAGAGCTTGACTTAGATGCTCCATAGACTAGGCAGTGGCAAGGCTGCTGGATGGAATAGGAAGATACAGCAAAGGACAAATCACACCACATCCCAGAATAGGGAGTCGGGACCAATTTGATAGTGACTGGAGCCACTGCTATTTTATAAAAATAATATGGGTAATGTTACTGAGGGAAATCCAGCAGATTCTCTTTCAGTGGTCTCATCCAGATGGAGTTGTAGCCCCAAGAGAAGGGAGTGCTAGGCATGAATCTGGGCACCATCAAAGGAAGCAAGGCAAAGCCAATCAGAGGTCATGTTTCAATGAGGCAAAACAGTTAGCATCTTGAATAACTCAGGATGAAGAATCATCTTGTCCTGGCTCCCAGTTGTGAAGAAGGTACATAGACTCTTGGTACTATCCTTTACAAATGTTTTATTCCAGAATTTACCCCAATGTCCAAACATAGATCGGGCTATCAGGTGCACAAATCAGCAGCTGAAACAGAGCTCTACAGCTCATGGCTAGGCATAAGCTAAGATGTTGTCCCAACCACTTGACTGGCATCCTGAGCATCTCTTTTGAAGAGAAGGACAGGACACCCCATTCACATGGGTACCATCCTGAGACATAGGACTGGACAAGCAAGCAAGCAGGCACTTTTGCGAGTAGCTTATGCTGGTGCAACCAATGTTGTCCCCTTGGAAATGAAGGTGGGATTGAGACTGCTTGTTCACTGTCCAATCTAGGCTCCTGCATCTCCTCTAAGTCGACGAGTACTTCACTGGTGAGAGGCAGAGCTGGGTCTGAGTAAAGCAGTTCTCCTTTGATGCTCAGGATGTTCAGTGATTCTGAGGGAGGGCTCAGCCCCTTCTCAGTATTAAGATCAACATGCTATAACCCACTGGACTGCTCCCCAGGACCAGTTTCACACTATTACCCAATCTCCCTCCCCATCTGACCAGCATTGCCAAGACATCTCTATGGGGCTCATCATGACACATATGAGCAGAATGTTGCTTCAATGACAAACAGGCCCAGACTGACCTTTAAAGACAAGCTAGGTTCCATCTGGGTGGCTGGTTCCACATCCGGCCAGAGCAGCCTCTCAGTGAAAGGAACAATTTGTTCACAAAGTTCTAACGAGGACCACCTGATGACCCATTTCTAGTGCCTTTATTGAAGGAAAAATCTTCTGTTGGTCAACAGCTGCAATACTCACAGACAGAGGATATTGTGTGATATTTTGACTTCCTGTCCATTCTTCCAGGCCTTATAGAAATGGAGGCATATATGGCAAAAATATCAGTGCATATTCAGGAAATATAATAGGCACATGCAGTGTGAACTGGATCTATCAAAACTCAAACCAGGTTGGGGGGACTTTCCTTCAACAACAATCTTTTTTTTTTTTTTTAGAAAATCAGTTTAAAAATCATATTTCTTTAGGCTAGGGATAGGGAACCTCTGGCCAACAGGTTGGACACAGCCTGCAGAGGATCTCACAAAGGCAATCTTCTCCTTGGCCTTGTCACCTTCTCACGTCTTTGCCTCCCCAGGACATGCTGCAAATTGCAGAGGAGGAGCCAATCTAAATTGTGACCATGAGTCCCTAATTAGAAATGGGGCCATGTCATGTCATCCTGGGGGCTTTGACCCTTTTGCTGATCCTGATGAGTTTCAGAACACCTGCAATTTGCTGTGGGGACAGGGAGATTCAGTTTGCTCCAATGGGTATTTTCTTTTACTCATGTATATTGCAGGCACAGTGGACCAATCCAAATGACTACTGTAGCAGTAGTCTGTGACTACTGTAGTTTCAGTTTTGATTGAGAACAGTGGACCTAAAATTTGTGTTGGGGGGGGGGGAAATCCCACTATGATTCCAGAGAGATAAATAGGTATTTATTGCAAAATGTCAAGCAATATGTGGTACAAAATTGATATATTTTGTGTCATATGAATATATGGTTATTTTACCACAAATTGGTTAAATCGTTTTTCTTTTATGCCCTTGATTTTTTTATTTGTTCTTGATGAAAGGGCTGTAGCACATACAGCCTGATCTTATGCTCTTACTTACAATATTTGTTGATATTGGGAAATTCATGCCATGGGAAATTCTATTTTCCCAGTCACATCAATGGCCCATAGATCAGAGACGGTGCAGTTACTACCACTACTATCTATGAATCTTTGGGAAAGGGTGGTAGCTCATTGGCAGAGCATCTCCTTTCCATGTAGCTGGTCCCAGGTTCAATCCCTAGCATCTCCAGGTAGAACTGAGAACATTCCCACAATACAGACATGGAAAGCTGCTGTAGACAATACAGAGCTGCACTGACCAATAGCCTGACTCAGGCAGCTTCCTATGTTCCTATGTAGTAGCCTGCACAGTCCTACCAACTGCTCCTGTTCCTATGTCATTCCAGATTTTTTTTTATTATTATTTCAGTAGCAATGAGGAAAGATACAAAGTCCATGTTGGGAACCTGTATCCCTCCAGATAATGTTGGGACACTTACTCTCATAAGAATTCAGTGGCCAGGTTGCTCACCAGAGCAAGACGGTCTGAGCATATTACACTGATTCTGGTCCAACTGCACTGGCTACTGATTAGTTTCCGGGCCCAATTCAAATTGCTGGTTTTGACCTATAAAGCTTTAAACAGCTCAGGATTGCAATACCTCAAGGACCGCCTCTTTCCATATGAACCTAACCAGACCCTGAGATCATCTTCTGACGGTCCGGAGGGTGGCAACATGAGAACGGGCCTTCTCTCCAGTGTCTTCCTGTCTGTGGAATGCTCTCCCCAGGGAAGTTTGCCTGGCACCTTCATTATACACCTTTAGGCACCAGGCAAAATCATTCCTTTTTAACCAGGCCTTTGGTTGACCTGATCAACATCCAATACCCTTTTAAAATGTGGGTCTTTTTTGGAGGGGGTAGTATTGGGTTATTGTTTTTATTTTAATTTAAAATACTGTGATCTTTTTATGCAAACCACCCAGAGACCTTTGGGTTTGGGTGGTATATAAATTCAATGAAGAAGAAGAAGAAGTCAAGTCAATATGGCCAATAGCCAGATGATTATAGGCCTCAAGGCCACATCATCCAGAGATTCCATGCCTTCACTAAATAGTTCAAGGAAGACAGAAGGTCAGTGACTATATCTATGCAGATGTGTATTGTCCTGATGACTTCATTGCGCTTGAAAATGAAGATGTATCCTCAGACAAAATTAAGTAGCATTTAGGATTTATTCTTCTTTTTACTTCTACATATTTTTGAATACTTTTCTTATATTAGGCACAAGTCACTGTAATGTGAGACGTTGTTCGGTTGGGAGAAATCTTTAGAGACCAAGATAAAAGGAAAACAAGCTTTTGTTCCAAAATATTTCTCAAAGTGACCTTAGAATGGTATGAATATATTTCTTTACAGTAACAAGTAAGAAATGATACCTTTGTAGTTTAGATTTGGCATCATGGCCTCAGGGAGTTGCTAGCTGTCTCTTATGTTAGGAAATGCTTCGGAAATCCACAGTGCACAGTTCCTAGCTTAAATTTTTAACACGAGGCTTTTAGTTCTTAGCTTATGCTCTTAACTACTATACCATACTGGCTCCTGAAATATCAAATCCTCCTTGCCTCAACAAGAAATTGCTGGGTTACTAGCCACATCCCCCTCCTTTCGGAAGGAGGGCAGGACATAAATTTGACAAAATGATTCTATAACAAAATAAAACAAGAATCTTTGGAAATTCTGTTCACTATTCAAAGACTCCAGGTTTTCTACAAGAGCACCTTCAGCTAAAAGGTACTTCACTTTTATAGTGTCTGCACATTTCAGTGCTGATTTTGCAGAAGTTTACTGCTGGGATAAATTCAGGCTGTTGTGATAGTGTAGATGCAAATAAGTTACATTACTTGGAATAGCCACAGGAGTAGGGAGCAGCAGGTTTGTTACAAGCAACACCTGCACCTTCTGCTCTTGATAACCAGTCACTGCTTCCCAGACAGGTTGAGAGAATAAAAAAGAGGAAAAGGCCAGTGCCAGAGGAGTAAGAGAGCACTGTGGACAAGCAGGTGAGTAGCAAGACCTGGGTCCGGTTTCCAGCGACAAGTGCAAAGGGATGGTGGGTTGCCATCCAACTCTGGCAGTGGTGACACCAAAGGGGATATACCCTTTGGGCTGTCATGAGGCAGGGGACATATGTTTGTGGTAGACAGCCTTAATGAAAGAAGGTGGATCAGAGGGAGAATCTAGAACTGCATTTGGGTTCTGAGTGGCAGACAGGACCTGGTTGCAGGTGGGAAGTTTTCCCTGGGTGAGATGCGGGGTTGTTTGGAGTGAAGATGAGGCTGTAAAACCCCTCTAGGTGTTCCATGGGCAACTGCACTCTTTGCACTCTGAACACATTATGCTGCTGCTCTAACATCATTTTATCTCTCGCATCACCTCCCAGGGCCAACCCAAGTCATTTTGGCACCATTTTCTTGATAGCTGGCTGATACAGCCCAAACAAATATGGGTGAAAGTAGATGACAGTCACATAGAGCCAAATTAATGGTGTCTATGATGACAACTCTGCAAAACCATCCCTGTCCCTGTCCTAGACCAATATGAGTTTCTAGATGTTTACTGCATAAATTTTGCTAAATGTTTTTTGTTCACTATATTCATATGTGATTCTGTTACTATTATATTATAGTGATGCTCTGACTATTCTGATGGGTTTGTTAGTTTCTTCTACTTTTGCTGTCTTTCTTTCTTCTAAAATGTAAATAAAAAATGAAAGCCATCTCTATACATTTTGTTTTTAATCACAGTCTCTATATAATAAAATAATTTAATCACCATGCAGTTCATTCCCAAGATTCACACTAATTCGCCTTGCTCCTAAATAGAGCTCTGGTTGGAATATGCTTTTGAAAGAAGAATATCACCAAAAGAATCTTTAGGGTATAGGGGATTTTAATTTTTTATTTAAAAAAAGCTGAACTGTGGGAAGTGAAGCAGATGGTCACTATCTGGAAATTTTATTTGTTAGATATAGCCCATCTGGTTTTGTCCTTGATTGCAAGGTTAGCTTGCAGTACTATCAATGTTCTGAAAGGCTAGTCAATAGAATCCTACAGATTTGGTCTAATTTAATATTTATTATTTTTGCAACTGTTGGGCTTCTGGGCCTATAAAGCTTTGTTGATGTGTTGATTAAGCCTCATCGTTCTTAGATCCAATGCATGCAAAAAGCTAAGAGACATAACAGTGTAAAATTAGTAGTCACTAGCTCCCTCCATTAATCAGTTCCAGCAATTCTGGCAGTCATCCTCCTGTAACAGACGCAGTAGTTAAATGAAGGTGGTAAAGGCTATTTTTAAAAGCATTTTTTTTTTAACTGAAAGCATCAAATGTCACCCTAAGCTGGTTCTGGTTTCTCTTGGCTGCATCAGACTGTGAAAATCAGGAGGGGTTCTTTAGCAAACATCTGATCATCTGAGAACGTAGTTATTAAAGCTCTCTTAAAGGCCCAAACTAGATGTGACGTTAATTGTGTTAATGGAATTAATGGTGGGGAGGAAAACTGCTTCTCTCCTCCAAGTTGTTATCTGCATCGAGAGGGAAGCCTTCATTGGCATCAGTGAAGGCTTCATTTCTTAGCAAAAGTGACTGAACAAAACAGACTTGATCCAGAAAGCAAAGAGCTTGGCAAAGTGAGTTATAAACAGTAAGGTTGCTGTAAACAAGGGCCCATCCACACCTCAGCTTAATATTGAATATGTACACCATTTGTGTCCTTTAATTTACTCTTGTCCATACAGCTGCTGTCCCAAACTTTATCCCTGCTAAATCCAAGGTCTCCCTACCTTTTGAAAATCCCAAAAGGATACCTGCTCTTCTTTCAAAGCATCCCTGCCAGTTTTCCATGAATGTGCTTGTCAAATTTTTGCAGTTTGGTTTTATGTGGGCATTTTGGATGTGGAGCAGTTTCTGCAGAGGCTGGAACAGCAAAGAGTAGAAAACGGAGAGAATTGATGTGGGAACTTTGGGTTAAAATCACATCTGAATATAAGCCGCAAAGGTACAGGGACAAATTGATTGATATTTGTGGATTTTGTGGGCATCTCTGGATGGGACCTAACAGTGTACAGAGTCCACTGATTCAACAACTAGTCAGCATATCTGACCAGATTCCAAGAGAATGAAACTATCACAACAACTAGAACACACTGAGCATGCTAACCTTCCTATACACAAGAAACCCAGGGTGAAGGAAACTTCTTTGGCTCCATCTGGTTATTAAGGAAGATTCCCCCAGTTTAAAGGCCTCTCTAGATGCAGCCAGAGTTGTCAGTTGTCGCTGCACCCTGTGCGGCCCCTGCACTACTAGCTGCTTTAAAACTCTGGAACAAATTCACGTTCAGCTTACACTTTTCAGTGTGATCTCTTGCCATTGCTTTTCCAACACCTTCCATATTTGAACAACAGCTAGAGGATTTTCAACTGGATCAAGGTGTGAAGGAAAAGGATCCTGAATGGGTTAAACTTTCCCTCTCCATCTCCTGTACCCTTGACACTTTTCAGGCTCTCTCACAATTTCTATTTCCATAAATGTGGGGGGGGGGGGACATGCATCTTAATTGTACTCACACAATAAACATCACAGCTGCTTTGACCCTCTAAAGAGATCTGTATTTGTGCAATGGAAATACAAATAAATATCTCTGACCATAAATCCAGGGAAAGGTGAACCACATGACATGTAGTTTGACGTGCACCATTCTGCCAGGGAAAGCACAAAAGATGAGCTAGTGGTTGATCCTCTTGTGCCATCCTAGGGCTCAGGAGCTGGGAAGAATGACGCAATCCTGCACTGCTGCTCTAAAACAAATCCCCACTTAAAGTAATTTGCAAGTAATTTGTTTCTCCTTTGCCCTCTAAGGTAAGCCTAATGGGAACCATAAAACACTGACATCTAGTAGGTGGAGTTGGGTGTAGAGTAGCAGAGTAGTGAGCTTATTATAACATGTGGCTCCAGGGTTATGGGCATGAATGTTATGTGCAAAGAATATGGAGGAAAAATAGAAATGAAGTGGAGAGGGAGCCAAGAAAGGAGATCATTTGTATGCTGGAGAGCTATTTCGAGTTGGTCAGATGGTGGCCTCTGTACCCTCTGCTTCTCTTTTTGCACACAGGCACAGGCACACTAATACAGTAGCACTTACCTTACTTTTCCACAATGCTTTCCTAATGAAGATATGGTCCCACTTGGCTTCCTACTCAGTGCTAATCATTGTTGCATACCGCATGTTTCCAGACAGCATTCCCGTCTGTTTGTTTTTCAGTAGCCATGGCCTGATGGCCAGGTTCACAGTGCTTTAGCTTTGCCAGGAGTCCTTGAAGCCAGAGAGACTCTGCAGCAGACGAATTTGGATTTAAAGTAACACAGACAAGTAATAACAAATTAAATATTTCAGAAAGGGATGGGAATATGCATACTTTCACTAGCTCACTAGTTTCTGAGTGCCACACAAGGAGATAGGAAATGAAAACTCAGCTTGCTCGTATGATGCAAACACAAATCCACCCTTAGTTGCCGGTGCTGGTTCATGGTCCCTACCTCCTTGTCCTTCTGTGCAAGGTAGAGATGGAGAAAGAGAAATGTAGAAAATAGTTGAGAATCCCCAACACTGAGGCCTCATTAATGGACTGTATTATAGAAGTGTGAAGATGTTTCTATAATTAAAGTGAGCAGCAAAAATAAGATTCCATCACTATAAACTCCACAATTCTATAGTGTTTAAAAATAGCATCTGTTGGGCCAAGAGCATAAATACCCACACCTAAATACAGAATCTCTGCTCTGCACTGAACACTCAACCCAAAACAGATCCCCCCACACCCTGTTCACACCTCACTCCACACTGAAATCCTCAACATATAGTAAGGTTTGGATGTTTCATAAGGTAGCACAGGACCAAGACAACATGGAACATCTGAGCTGGTCCCAAGCACTCCACCCTCTGCATCTGGATTTTGGGCCTGAAAGACCAAGAGAAAGTGCGGATGCATAATGACAAGAATATAAGATGACCTTGTTGAAGAGAGAGATTTGGAAGAGAGATTCTTACTCTCTTGTAGCAGTGTGAAGCACAATGGTGATTGCTCCTCTTGAAAAGTTGTCTAAATCGGTGGCCATCACTACCTCTTGTGGGAGCAAATTTCATAGTTTATGCATTTTGTGAAAAAGTACCTTTATTTGCATGTACTTAATCTTCCGACATTCACCTTAGGTGGATGGTGTCAAGTTCTAGTATTATGGGAGAGGAAGAAAAGCATTTCTTCATCTACTTTCTCCACACCATGCATACACCTCTATCATTTTCTCAAAATCCCAAATGTTTGAAGTTGCTCCATCCACTTGATCAATTTGGCTGCTTTTTTCTGAACTGTTTCCAGTTCTACAATATCTCTTTTGAGGTGAAGCAAACTTAAATCTACACAGTATTTCAAGTGTGGTCACACCATACTTTTTGTAAGGGAGGGTTGTAAGTATGCAGATCTTGTGGCATTGCACAACATCATTGCTGATCCCTGGACACATGCGTTAAGGCATCAGACCGAACTTCCAGTTACCTGGCTTTATGGAGTTTGAAACAGTCTTAGTTTCAATCTTAAACTGGCAGGTTTTTGTTTTGTTTTGTTTGTGTGTGTGTTTGTGTGTTTAAAAAAATATTGAATCTATGTATATCCAGTGCTTTTTTCCTAAAAAAAAATATGTTTAGGGGTACTCTCATTTTCCTACTCATATTGAAATACAGTCCCTCAATGAGGCCAAACTTAGATTCACAAAATGTTTAGGGGTATGCATACCCCTACGTAAAGGGACGCAGGTGGCGCTGTGGGTTAAAGCCTCAGCGCCTAGGACTTGCCGATTGAAAGGTCGGCGGTTCGAATCCCTGCGGCGGGGTGCGCTCCCGCTGCTCGGTCCCAGCGCCTGCCAACCTAGCAGTTCGAAAGCACCTCCGGGTGCAAGTAGATAAATAGGGACCGCTTACCAGCGGGAAGGTAAACGGCGTTTCCGTGTGCAGCTCTGGCTCGCCAGATGCAGCTTTGTCACGCTGGCCACGTGACCCGGAAGTGTCTCCGGACAGCGCTGGCCCCTGGCCTCTTAAGTGAGATGGGCGCACAACCCCAGAGTCTGTCAAGACTGGCCCGTACGGGCAGGGGTACCTTTACCTTTACCTTTATACCCCTACGTCCCCCCAGAAAAAGCACTGTGTTTATCTTATACCAAGAAGTGGAGGCAGAAGGTAAGTTGGGATCTATAGTTAATCTTTAAGTGATCTGCAGTAGATTGGCAAGAGCTTCTGACTCCGAACAACAAAATGAATTTTCCCCTAAATTGTATTGTTGAAATGAAGAAAGGTAACAGGAATGGACTTTTGGGAGAAGTGACTATGAGCTCAGTTCAGTTCTGTCATTGAAAACAAATTCCTGGGGATCTTGTTCTTAAATTCTAATGCATTTTTTTTTTTACCCCAGGCTTCAGTTAGCAGCAAAACAACAACATAGTAAAAACAACATAGTAAAAACAACATAGATTTGACATGCCTGAAGTCTGCCCACCAGAGTCACATACCTTAATCAGTAGGTGCTTATACCTTTATCTTTCCTTAATCAGACTGAACCTATATGGTAATGAAACTATACATACATCTTATACCTTTTATATTTCATCCTTGATTTGCTCCAATATTATTGTCTCTATGCCATCAATCTTGAATACCAGCTATTTTTTTATATCATAGAACAATGATATTTGTCATGATAAAGCCCCTTGACATTGTTAGAATGGCAGCTGAATTTCATGCAGGACAAGTTTCCCCCCACTGTCACTCAGAACCAGAGTCCATGTAATTATGGACTATCTGAACTCAGGCTGACTGGTGACTCAAGGTCAGGTTTGCTACACACCTGTCATTTTACTCCTCCTATATGTCTCTATTATCCCTTTCAAACATCCCATTATTGTTTCCTTGTGGGGGTGGGCCTGATCCAGGCACCTGCTTGGCATAATTGAATTCAGGGTCAGAGCATTGCTTCTGCTGCTACCTACTCTTATTAGTTCTCAACTGTTTGGGCAGATTCTTCTGACTTTCTGCTTGGAATAAAGGTCAGCCACAACTTGACATGGAGAAATAACAGTCAGCTTCCTAAGAAGTGAGATTGGGATACTCTGAAAATGTATACTAAATCAAGTATACAGCTGCAAACTGTATAGCCAGTTTAAAGAGCTTTATTAAACCCAAAATGAATACCACTCTATTTATTGTCAAAGGGTGATTTCACACTCTATCTAGGTGTACACCTAAAGCTATAAAGTACTTGCAACAAATGGGTATTGTCCACATACACTTAACAGGTAGCCATGATTACGGGCAGTCCCCTGTTGAATATATACTCAGTGGTAAACTCAAACTTGCCTCTGCATACCGTGTGAATACAGTAGATTTCACACAGTGACATGACTAAACTGATAAAGCCATTGGAACAGGTAAGTGAATAAAGTACAGTGGTACCTCAGGCTACAGACGCTTCAGGTTACAGGCTCCGCTAACCCAGAAATAGTACCTCGGGTTAAGAACTTTGCTTCAGGATGAGAACAGAAATCGTGCTCCGGTGGCGCGGCAGCAGCAGGAGGCCCCATTAGCTAAAGTGGTGCTTCAGGTTAATAACAGTTTCAGGTTAAGAACGGACCTCCAGAACGAATTAAGTTCTTAACCCGAGGTACCACTGTACTGTGCCCAGCTATGAGTGTTGCAGTTTAAGAAGGATCTAGACAAAATGGAATAGGTTCAGAATAAGGCAGAGTAGATGGTCAGTGGTATAGAAAGCAAATCCTATTAGGAAAGGTTGAGGGAACGCAACATGTTTAGCCCTGAGGGGACGGGAATTTTTTAGAGGAAGATCATTTTATTATTATTACAGTGGTACCTTGGGTTACATACGCTTCAGGTTATAGACTCTGCTAACCCAAAAATAGCACCTCGGGTTAAGAACTTTGCTTCAGGTTTAGAACAGAAATCGTGCTCTGGGGGCGCGGTGGCAGCAGGACGCCCCATTAGCTAAAGTGGTGCTTCAGGTTAAGAACATTTTCAGGTTAAGAATGGACCTTCAGAACAAAGTAAGTACTTAACCTGAGGTACCACTGTACCTCAAATTGAATTGCCTTTCACACAAGTCTTGAGGCAATGTGCAAACATACCATAAAAAGACCTAAAAATAGTTCTAAAATGGTACAAAAGATGTATTTAAAAACAGTACAAAATAAACACCAAGGCATTTTTATCCATCTGAAAAATATGTAAAAAAGAAGAAGTATTTGATTGTTTCTAGAAAGTACAAATACTATGAGATATCAACAGAGCATGCGTAGCCACACTGAAAGCCCTGCTCCAAGTTACTGTGGCTTCTGATATTTTATCTGGGACTTCAAGGGGAAATTCTCCTGCAGAATGCAGTGACCTACTGGGTGAATAAAGAATAAGTTAGTCACTCCAGTAATGTGGACCTAGGCTGTATAGGGCCTTATATGTTAGTACCAAAACCTTGCATTTGGCTCAGTAGTAGACTGATAGCCAGTGCAGATCCTGTGGACAAGGTGTTAGATGTTGGTGGTAGCTTGCCCTCACAAGTATGCTAGTGGCCCTATTCTGTACTAGCTGCAGCCTCCAGACCAACCTCAAAGGTAGCGCCACATGTGGTGGGGCTCTTCATGTACCTGGAGGACCATCATTTAAAAGAGGGTTAAGACTTGCTTTTTGCTGCCCTGGAGAGACTAAGGATGAATGTTTCAGCAGAACATTTTCAGAAATATATTGATGGTAAGACATTTGACTATGGATCCAGCTACCTAGAAGGGTTATGGACTCTCCCTCTTCAAGCAGTGGCTTTACAGCCCATCTCTAGCTCTGGATTTCTACACAGAACACGGGGGGATGACATGCCCACAAGGCATCCCCCACCTGTATGATTCTATAATTATGACAAGACAGTATGAATTGGGATAGGCTTGCCAGCTACCACCCTTGTTGTCCTGTTTGTCCACTGAAAAGTGTACAAGCTGCAAGAGATGATGCAGCACAAAGTTCAAGAAAGGAAGGGGGTGTTTCATACAAACTATATAAGACTAATATTTGGCATGGCTAACTTTAAAAATGGTCAAAGTTAATCTTAAGTATATGGTTCCTTACTAAGAAGTTAAGAATTCCTCTGTGCCTCATTTTCCATATGCTTGAGAGTGACAGTGGGAAAATTCTGGTTGCTGTCATTTTACTGGTAGAAAATATATACCAATTTTTAGAATGCTTAAGAAGTAATGAGAGTCCTTTGAAAAGAAAGTGCAAGTAACTGGCACACATACCATTTTGGTCCAGGTCTCAATTGCAGAAGAATTGCAGAAGAAAAGAGCTCTGTTCAACATGGGTGAGTAGTGAAGGGAGTAAATGGATTGTATATTTATTTACATTGAGCAGAATTCTCTGTTGTCAGCACAATGTGATGTGCATTTGAATTGAATTTTGGGCTTGAAGTAGCTAAGCAAATACATGAAGAAAAGAGGGCTTTCAGGAAAGTGAAGTCTCCATGCAAAATTTCTGCATCTTTTTCATATGCCATATGATTTGTATCTCATACTCAGTTTACACAGGTTTTCTTTAACAAGATGCTAGCTCCATGTTATGGAAATATTAGTAGAAGATTTTGTAATGTTGCCCTGTTATATTTATCACAGTATGCCATCATAAGAACTTATAGCCCATCACCAAAAAAGATGTGATAAGGAAGGCAATTTGTTTAAATACATACACTCTATCCATGCCGTTTGATCTGTGAGAGTTCATTCAAACATGCAAGTGAACATTTATTGTTGTATTTAGCAAGAAATGAATGTGTATATGCATCAGACTGAAGGGTCAAAAGGCAGGGAGCCCAGAAATAAATAGTAAGTAAACCAAACTAACTAAAACCAACTGAACATGAAGTATTCTATGGCCTGGCAGCAGCCATTCCAGGCAGTTGCCTAAATGGGAGACATAAGAAGCAGGGCTCATTCTAGCTGAAAGACCAGTTCCATCAAGCACCTCCTGTCCCTGGGTTAGTTCAATTTCAGGTGTTCATTATAAGAACTATTGTACTATTTTAAAAATGGTGCCTGAGTCCGTTTCCCCTCCCTGCCCTTTCCCCCCTTTTGTCTTATGTCTTTTACATTGTAACCCCATGGGCAAGGATTGTTTTCTTTTAGTTGATTGTATGGTAAACTGCTCTGGGAGCCTTTTTGGCTGAAGAACAGCGTACTACAAATGCTCTACAAATAAATAAACTAAGCACTGCATAAACAAATCCAGCTGTGTTGGATATACAGATAAGTTCAATCAAGTTTTCATCTGAATGACTCTTGAATGTATTTAAGTGTGTGCATTTTTTATGGATGTGATAAAGGGTGGGCTCTTTCCTATAACTGCCCATGCTCTAACAAGTTTGCCTTTAAGTTGCGCCAATATTCCTTCAAGTCAACCTTATGCTTACTTGGTCCCATTGAAATTTATGGCATGTCCTTCCATTGAGAGGTGTTTAGGATTGATATTTTTGTGATCTAATCCTGGTTTTCTTGTGCTTCTCTTATCCTGCAGTGTGATAGGTGACACACCAGATGAATGGCTTTCCTTGGAGTGCATTCCAGAAATGCAAACCACAGTAGCTCTGTTTTTGGACCTTTTATACCACTGTGATTTCTTGCCCTCCCCATTTTTCTTCTATTCCATATCTTCTTTCTTTCAGTCTTGAAACTCAGCATGCTCCTCGGCCATCTCAATTCCATTGTCAAGCTCTTTCTCTGGCTATCCTTCTTCTCCAATATTTCAACCCAAGGAAGAAGAACGGCATGACAATTGAATCATAGGTATTGATTTTAGTTTCTAATGAAATATCTTTGGCCTTCCAAATCTTTACTAAGTTTTCTGTCCTTGGCAGCATGTAATCCAATCCTTTTTAGATCATCCTCATAGCCCTTTTATGTCACCTTCACAACTCCAATTTTGTTACCAACCCTCCCAAGAATATAGATTATTCCACTAGTTATATTTCTTGATCTCTAAGTTCAACACACTCAAGACCAAACCCTTGTTCTCAGTGTCAATAGAGTACAAGTAACACTTTTATGTCCACAATTACCAATGCATTAGGCATCCACACTTCAGCAGTAAGTATAGATGGGTAGGGAAGCGCACCCTTTTATCTCTCTGATTATGTGCAGGAAAAGTTGTTAAAGATGATTACGGGTAGGCTCAGCTTTTTAAGTGATCTTGAGAAGGTACACCAGCTCCTGTCCTCAAATGATTAGTTTCTCCCTTTGTATCTAAGGTCTGTATCCCTTGCCCTACTTTTTCTATGTACCATATTGGCTGTTATCAGTTCTCTTGATCCAGTAGATAATACAAATAGGACCTGCAGCAACACAATGCAGTGGATCCGTAGGTTAAAGGCTAACTCAGATTTTTATTACATTTCTTTAATTGGCAAAGATGTGAATATGGCCAAAATAAACATTTAAACAGAAAACTTCTCAACATTTATGAGCATATTTCAGCTCTCCGAGTCAAAAGTGGTCCAGCTCCTACCTACAGCTTTGGGAGACAATTACCTCAGGCCTCTGGCAGTTACGCCATGGGGTGACATTTTCTCCTGAATGTTGTTTTATGCAAAGCCATTGAGAGTGGTCATTAGGAGATTTGGAGTGAGGTGTCTCCAATATGCCATTAAAACTCAACTTTCCCTATAACGTAGGAGTCGGGTGTGGCTGTGCAGGTCCTGGAGCTGTGTTTGGATCCTGTGGTGGCTTAAATGAGGGCTACTAAGCTGGATTTGAATCCTGACAAGATGGAGGCATTGTGGGTGGGCAGTTCACAGGTCTGGGAAATAAGCAAGGAGTCTGCCCTGACTAAGATCACACTCCTTCTGAAAAAGGAGTTGTGAAGTCTGGGGGTGCTGCAGTCATGGCTGACATGCTAGCTATGTCTGTTCCTGGCCAAGAAAAGTCTGGCCACAGTGATCTGTGTGCTGGTAACCTCATGACTGGATTAATATAATGCACTGTATGTAGGCCAGTCAGCAAAGCTGAAGCTAATGAAGAACAGGATGACTAGACTGCCATGATGAGGCAGCTGGGTAACACATACAAAGGAATTGGGAGCAGACAAGATTTGAAACATATGCTGGTAGCATACCCTGTCACACATCTGCAAACAAAAAGTTGAGCATAATATATGTGTAACTACACCACAGTAAACTGGCTGGGAAGGCAGGACCCTGGTAAAATTATCACACACTTTACAGGATGTTACTGCATACAACTGATGCACTGAGAATCAGTCTGACGTAAAATGCCACCAGATAAATGGGTGTATGCTTTTTTATTCCACAAGCGTGCCTGAAAGTAATTGAGGGCTAATGTAGTAAAGAGGGAATGGAGGGAAGAAATATTGAGAGCAATGATGAAGGAACCCATCACTTTAGCTTCACTATTTGACCCACGTATCTTTTCAATGTGTTGGTTTCCTCATCGGTTCATGGTCAGTGACTTCTCTCAAGGGCAAGAGGAGAGCTACCGTTCTGTACATACTATTATCTATTCTCAGGGAACCTCTGCAGGCTCCTTCATTCCTTGTTCAAGAGTCTGTAATATATACCCCGCGGGCTAAACCGCACCAAACTGATTTGAACCCAGAATCTTCCATTGTTCTTCCTGTCCCTTTCACTATCACCACAATTCTCCCAGTATTTTAGTTCAGAAACACCTCCAAGACACATGTACACACACGTTAAAAATTCCAGGCCTGCTATATGGAGACGGTGTACAGTGGTACCTCAGGTTACAGACGCTTCAGGTTACAGACTCTGCTAACCCAGAAATAGTACCTCAGGTTAAGAACTTTGCTTCAGGATGAGAACAGAAATCATACGCCGGCAGCGGGAGGCCCCATTAGCTAAAGTGGTGCTTCAGGTTAAGAACAGTTTCAGGTTAAGAACAGACCTCCGGAACGAATTAAGTTCTTAACCTGAGGTACCACTGTATACCGCTTCAAATACACATCTCATTTATTGGTCCAGTTCAGTGCCTGGAGTTGCTGATGGTGAAGTGAGTTCTAGGTCATTCCATGAAACTTCTTCCGCTGAGGTGAGGTCCTATTATTATTATTATCATCATCATCAGTGCTTTTTTCTGCGGGTATGCAGGGGTACGCATGCCCTAAACATTTTGTGAATCTAAGTTTGGCCTCATTGAGGGGTAGTATTTCAATATGAGTAGGAAAATGGTATTATTATTATTATTATTATTATTATTATTATTATTATTATTATTATTATTATTATTTCTACTGTTAAAAGTTCCCATTCCTGTTGTTTTCCAGTCCGTTGTTGTTTTTCTTCACGCTTTTTGGCCAAGACCTTGTCGCTGTTCCGCAACCTCCACCCCGGGCGCGCGCGTCACTCGCTGCCCTCTTCATTCCCTTGAAGCCTCCTCCGTCCTTGGAAGGCTTCCCCGATTGTTCATTGTCCCGTGACCTCCTCAGGCCCTTGGCCGGTGCCTGACTGAGGCGAGCGGGCCAGGCTGAGGGAGCGCGCGTAGCGGGACAGGGGCGTATCCTTCCGCGGCGCCCTCCCTTGTGGCAGCGGCTTCGACGCCTCTCTCCCTCTCAGGCAGCGTCTCTTCACTTGAAACTCATTTCGCTAGCCGGGAGAGAGCGAGAGCGCGCGGCGTCTGCCGCTGAGGAGGAGCAATGACGCGACCCGCTCTGCCTCCTCTCTTGGTCCTGGCCGCCTTACTGAGCCGGTGCGGCGCTCAAGTTCTTCAGCCGCCGCAGCACCAGCAGCAGCAGCACCAGCAACAGGCAGCGCCTCAGCAACGAGGTACAGTAAAGTTTGCCGGCATGGAGCTAGTTCCCTAGAGCTGTGAGGGGCTTCTGGTAAACACACACAGACACACTTCGGTTGCTCTCCCTCCCCAGCCCGCTTCTTCTTTCTCCTCATCTCTCGCCTGCTTCTTCTGAGTCTTCCCTCCACGTCAGTAAATGAAGAGAAGCAGCAAATGGTTGGTGTTTCACTGCAGCATCTCCCACAGATGGGCTGAAGAGGAACTTGGGAGAGCTGTGAAAGGCAGCCCGGCTCCAAGTTTCCCCTCTTCTGGTCAAGCTGTTATGCAGGCAGCTGCTGGGCTTCCACGCTGCAGAAGGGCAAAGTGGAGTCGGGCTCCCTTTACGCTCCTTCCCCCCCCCCCGCACCGCCCTGCTTTTTCGGTCCCTTGGAGAGCATTTGATTTCTTCAAAACGCGCCTGTTGCAAATCTGATTTTTCAGACCGAGGGGGTTCTTGGCACCACGTGTTGACGACTTGACGGGACACACATTCAAGGCCACGTCCTTCCAAGAGTCACAATTGACATCAGTTTTTTCAGGCTGCTTTGAGGTTCTGAATATAAGCCTTCCAACTGAGAGTCCCCAGTGCTGGCATTTTATTATTATTATAATTATTATTAGAAAGTGATGCTTATGAACTGGAGAACTGAACCTGTGTTTCTAGGGAACAGTCCCTTTTCTGCTTATTGCTAGACCATTGCCAGGTTTTACTTGCAAACTGCATCTTCCCAAATACTTTAGGCTACTGTATGCGATGGGTAGTTCCATGAAATAGTGAGGTTGTTATGACTTACGATTGTGGTGATGGGGAATAACTCCTCAAATATGGTGTAAGCACCTAGGGTTTGGGCTAGGTGAATGTTGCATTGTATACTTCTTTTTTCTTACTCTGCAATATGATCAATTGGAAAAAGAGAAAAATCACTTAAGAGGATAACATGAGAGTCATATTAATTAGCGTAAGAAATGGCTCCAAAAGACATACAGCATGAATAAAGTCTTACAATATTGAAGTAATTGTATATAGGCTTTAGCATTAGCTAAAGAGAAAGAGTGCTTTTCAAAGAGTACTTTTCTCTTTGAAGAGAAAAGTTTGTGGTAAGGTTAGAAAATGGCTGTGTTGGGGGTGGAGGGATCTGACTAAAAATAACAAGGCCTGTTCATGACTTTAATGTAGAAATCTGAAAGTAATTAAAACATTCAGACTCATCTGATGATTTTCTGCCCACCCCACATTTTGCATTAGAGGACCAGATGCTATGGTCAATAGCCAACTAAACCAACTAAGTGAGGGGGGGGGAATGGACTTAAGTAACTTTAGTCCATTGATATCCACTTAGTTGGATATCATCCTTAAACTTATAGGTTGTGTGTGCCCTTTAGGAAACCTCAAATAGCTGGCTCCTTAATGCTAATTTTAACTCTTTGGAAGATTAATGAGGGCCTGTCAAATGATTAGGAATAAGCACCATTGAAATCAGTGGAACTTACCTTTCATTATTATTGTTTAGTAATTTATGAATTGCATTTTACATGCACCTCAAGGTAATTTATAAACATACCATAATGTTTTAACAATGTTTTAACAACATTACAAAACAACAAGAACGATAGGTTTTAAACAATATAGAATGAGCACCTAAAGTGGAAACCTTTTTTGATCTGTGCAAAGGGTAGGGCTGCTTGTATCTTCTCAGATTCTAAATAGAGTTATAATAAACTATGGGGGGAACTCAGACAGGTTGACTACATTTGGAAATAGACTCACTGGAAAACAGAGAGCAGTCAGTCACATTTTAAAATAGCACATTTAAAATACATTGGGGCACATATTCATTGCTGTTGCCATTTAGTGTTCAGACGAGGAGGCAATTTGCAGCTATAGAAATACATATTTTACCATTTTTCTCGTCTTCTGTTGTTATTTATAGGGGACCACTATCATCATACACAATACTTCAAAGAGCAAACCCAAGCCTGAGATAATACAGGTCCTTGTGTTGAGGACCTTTGAGTGTAAATGTAAGCATTGAGGGATAACCAGTACTAGAGAAGGGAAGAAGGGGAAATTCTGCAGTTCAATATGAACAGGTGTAATTGTATGTGCATCAACTTCATTTCAGTGGGGGTTGAGAACTATGTAGAGTAATGGTTTTCATAAAAAAAGGTGAACAATAAAAGGGGAGGGGGAGATGGCGCTACAGAAGTAACTCTGGAGCATTGAGGTCTCTGGGTAACCTTGACCTTAGTATGAACAGCCAGACTTTTAAGTAGAACCTGGACATTGCTGATGCATTTGAGAGTTGGAATATTGCCATGATCCCATGGAAGCAAGCAGATGAGGATGTTAATGTTGCTATGATTTGTCCAAGAAGAGCGTTACCCGATGTCATTCACATCCCACTGAAACACAGCCAGACTGTATAGCTCAGTCTGTATAGTCTGCCACTATCTTCTGCAGTCTTAAATCTAGAATGCTGGGTAGGGATTAGAACTATAGCAATCCTGTTATGTATGCCATGTTTTTATTGAAAAAAAAATCACAATTTTTGCTTCTGGTGGCAATTGGTTATTCTAGTAGTGACTCCTCACCACTATGCCATATGTTTTTAATGCCTGTACTGTAATAGATAAGTCTACTTTGCATGTAATTTATCTGGGTGGTTATGAAAAGAGAGTTAGTCAATAGCAAGGAAAGAAATTCACTTACTGGCATAGAGAAATTATGCATTTATTATTTTTATTTTTTAATAATAAAAATAATAATGATAATAATAATAATTTTTTATTTATATCCCACCCTCCCCAGCCGAAGCTGGGCTCAGGGTGGCTAACAACAATAAAATAACACAACATTTTAAAATCATTTCATTAAATTTTTTTAGTTCAAATCAAATTTTGCATTTATAGTCCATCTTCAAAGGCTTCAGGGTGGAGTAAACGGTTCCCCTTATTTTTGTTCTAATTATTTGCCACTGCAAGATTGTTATATGGGGCAGCAATAAGGGATATTATGCCCCTTCTTAGAACTGTTCTTCTTAGAACTAACTGCGTGATTCATGGTGTTGATATTTGTGCACATGGCTCTATACAACCTGAAGGAGTGCTTCTTCCAATACCATCTGATCTGGTGCTTTAAGATCTGCTTGTGGTCCCACAGGTGAGGGAAACCTGTGTGTTAATGGCACAAGGCAGGACTTTGTCAGTGACAGCCCTCTGGCTATGAGCTCCTTCCCACCTGATATCTAGTTGTCCCACACATCATCAGCAATTGGTAGTTAGTGATTCACTTTAACAGAGGTCAAATGTTGTTTGCTGATTTGTGTTTTGTTTTTTTTAATATAAATATTTATTAAGATTTTTATAAAAGAAAAGCATAAGTAACAAACAACATTGCTTATATCATAACAAAATTTCATAACTTGTTTAGACTTCCTCACGTCTCCTGCTCCCACTTCATTGTTAAAAAGTTTTTTCAAGCAAATTATCATCTTGTTTACAATCTTATATCCACTCGTTTAAACATAATCTAATAGTTCTCCCAAAGGGTTCGTCTTTTCCTTAATCTCACTTATCATCAAATTCCAATCTAGTTTAGTGGTGGCCAATTATTTATGATCAAGCATCCTTCTTAACATTCAATCAAGTTACAATATTTTTGTAAATAAATTTTAAATTTCTTCCAATCTTCTTCAATCCTTTCTTCTCCCAGGTCTCGGATTCTGCCGGTCATCTCTGCCAGTTGCATATAGTCTATCAGCTGCATCTGCCATTCTTCCAGTGTGGGTAGATCTTGAGTCTTCCAATTCTTGGCAATGAGTATCCTTGCTGCTGTTGTTGCGTACATAAAAAATGTTCGGTCCTTCTTTAACACCTTCTGGCCGACAATACCCAGGAGGAAGGCCTCTGGTTTCTTAGTGAAGGTATACTTAAATACCTTTTTCAACTCATTATATATCATTTCCCAGAAGGCCTTCACTTTAGGGCAAGTCCACCAGAGGTGAAAGAATGTTCCTTCATTTTCTTTACATTTCCAACGTTTATTATCAGACGAATGGTATATTTTGGCAAGTTTAACTGGGGTCATGTACCATCTGTATATCATTTTCATTACATTTTCCTTCAAAGCATTGCATGCAGTGAAGTTCAGCCCAGTGGTCCACAACCTTTCCCAGTCCTCAAACATAATGTTATGCCCAATATCCTGTGCCCACTTTATCATAGCAGATTTAACCATTTCGTCTTGTGTGTTCCATTTTAACAGCAAGTTATACATTCTTGATAGTACCTTAGTCTTTGGTTCTAACAATTCTGTCTCCAACTTCGATTTCTCCACCTGGAACCCTAGTTTTTTGTCATTTTTAAAAACTTTAATCTGGACGTAATGTAACCAGTCTCGCACTTTACCCTCCATTTTCTCCAAACTCTGCAATTTCCAATTGTCACCGTCTTTTTCTAATATTTCCCAATATTTTGGCCATTTGGCCTCCATATTGGGTCTTTTTCGGGCCTTGGCTTCCAGAGGGGACAGCCACCTCGGAGTTTTATTTTCCAATAAGTCTTTGTATTTTGTCCAGACATTGAATACTGCTTTCCTGACAATATGGTTCTTAAAGGCCTTATTGATCTTAACTTTGTCATACCATAAATATGCATGCCAACCAAAAGCATTGTTAAAACCTTCCAAATCCAACACATCAGTGTCTTCAAGAAGTAGCCAGTCTTTTAGCCAGCAGAAAGCTGCGGCTTCATAGTACAGTTTTAAGTCTGGCAGGGCGAAGCCCCCTCTTTCTTTCACGTCAGTTAATATCTTAAACTTAATTCTGGGCTTTTTGCCCTGCCAGACAAATTTAGAGATATCTCTCTGCCACTTCCGGAAACACTCCGTCTTGTCCACAATTTGCAATGTTTGAAACAAAAACAACATCTTTGGCAATACATTCATCTTAATAGCAGCAATTCGGCCTAACAAAGAAAGCTTCAATTTTGTCCAACTGTCCAAGTCTCTCTTAATTTCAGACCAACATTTTTCATAATTATCCTTAAATAGACTCAGATTTTTTGCTGTTATGTTTACCCCTAGGTACTTTACTTTTTTAACCACAGTTAGTTCTGTTTCTCTCTGAAACCGTTCTGACTCTGTATCTGTCAAGTTTTTCCCCAACACCTTAGTTTTCTGTTTATTTAGTTTGAATCCCGCCACCCGACCAAAGTCTTGAATCAGTTGTAATACTCTTTTTGTACTAGATTCTGGCTCCTGCAAAGTCAAGACTAGGTCATCTGCAAAAGCTTTAAGTTTATATTGTTTCGCTCCGACCTGAATCCCTTGCACCAACCGGTCCCCTCTAATCCTATTCAAGAGCACCTCCAGAACCGAGATAAATAACAGAGGGGAAATCGGGCAGCCTTGTCGTGTACCTTTTTCAATTTTAAACTCTTCTGTAACCACATTGTTAACTATCAGTTTTGCCTTCTGTTCTGAGTATATTGCATCAATCCCATTCTCAAAACCCCGTCCCACTCCCATTTCTTTTAAATTTCCCTTCATAAATTTCCAAGAGATATTATCAAAGGCCTTCTCCGCATCTATAAAAATTAACACTGCTTTTGTATTTATGTTTGTTTGCAAAAGTTCCAAAATGTCAATGATGTTCCTTGTGTTGGCAAACATATGTCTACCTGGGAGAAAGCCTGCCTGATCTTTATGAATTACTTCATTTAAAACTCTTTTAAGTCTGCTTGCCAAAATATCTGCAAATATTTTGTAATCCACATTTAAAAGGGAGATGGGACGATAGTTCTTGAGTTGTGTCTTCTCAATTTCCGATTTTGGTATCAATGTGATGAAAGCTTCCTTCCACGATTCTGGCGCCTTCTTTCCCTCCATAATTTCATTACTGACCTCCATCAATGGTTGTATCAAATAATCTTTTAATGTCTTATAATACTTGGAGGTCAGGCCGTCTGGCCCTGGAGATTTGCCCAATTTCATGTTCTGAATGGCTTGTTCAATCTCTTGTCGTGTTATTTTGCTGTTCAGGAGTGATCTATTTTCTTGTGAAAGTTTTTTAAGTCCATTTTTTTCCCAAAAATTGTTTAATCTCAGCCTCATTCTGCGGCCCTTGAGTATATAATTTTTTGAAGTATTTCTGGAAACACTTTCTAATCTCCACGGGGTTCTGAATGTTTCTTCCTTCAATTTCCAAATTTGTGACTACATTTAACTTTTGTCTCTTCTTCAACTGCCAAGCCAGCAGTTTCCCACATTTATTTGCTGATTCAAAAGTTTTTTGTTTCATTAGTTTGATCTTCCATTCTATTTCCTGGTTCATCAGTTTAGAATATTGTGCCTGATGGAGTTTAATTTCTCTCAGAATCGCCTGTGACTTCGGATTCGATCTTAACTTCTTCTCTAACTCTTTAATTTTCTCCAAGATCTTGTCTTTCCTCTCATTTTGTGTTCTTTTTTTTACAGCATTCTGTTGTATCAAGAACCCCCTCATCACAGCTTTGCTTGCGTCCCAAATGATTCTTTTTTCCACCGTAGTGCTCATGTTTATCTCAAAGTAGTCCTTCAAAACTTTTTGGGCCTTCCTAATAATCTCCTGATCTCTAAACAAATTGTCATTCATCTTCCATCTAAAGGAACCGGTTGGTAATAGTGTCATGTCCATTTTCAGTGCATTATGGTCGGAGCAGGTCTTTGGGCAGATTTCCACTTTCCTGACCTTGGGTGCCAGACCTCTAGTTATCCATATTTGGTCGATTCTTGTCCCAAGTCAGCTGGGCTTCAGAGAAGAATGTTCCTTCTTTTCCCAAGGGGTTCTTCGTTCTCCAAATGTCAATCCAGTCCATATTGTCTGTCATTTCAAAAAAGGTCTTTGGTAGTCTGCCATCTTTCGTAACATTTTGGCTTTGTGACTTATCCATGTAAGTTGATACGACTCCATTCATGTCTCCCATCATAATGATGTTGTCATAGTCCAGATACTCCAGCATAGTCTCATGCAACTTCTTATAAAATTCCGATTTTCCTTCATTTGGTGCATAAATTCCTAATAGCAGAATCTTCTCTCCTTGGTGTTGTATTTCGATTGCCAAAATTCTTCCATGTTCATCTTTAAATAGAAATTTAGGTGACAGGCTCTCTTTTGCATAAATCACCACGCCTCTCTTCTTTACTGTGTCTGAGGATATAAATTCCTGACCGAGTCTTTTGTTTATTAACACTTTTCTATGGAGCCTAGTCACATGTGTTTCTTGTAGGCAAATAATGTCCAATTGTTCCTTTTTTAATATATGAAAAAATTTCCTCCTTTTTTCCGGAATATTACAGCCATTTATGTTCCAACTCAACAGTTGCAGAGACATCCTGAATAAATCTGGTTATTTTTCTGGGGGTGGTACCTTGTTCACTGGGTCTTCAGAATGCAAGGGTGCCGGTGCCTCTGGTACTCCAGGCCCTGAGGGTAATTCGAGTCCTTTTTGAAGGTCCTCTCCGTACACGTTTAGAAATTTATCTCTATCTTCCAATGTTCTAATTTTAATCTTCTTCCCTCTGAAAGTAAAAGATAATCCTTGAGGAAAGTCCCACCTAAAGATGATTGAGTTACTCCTCAACAGTCTTGCTAGCTCCAAATACTCAGATCTAAGATCCAAAAGTTGTTTAGGAATGTCCTTGTAAATTTCAATTCTTTTGTCCAAAATGTCCAGTGACTTTCCGTAGTGCAGGCCCAGAATCTTGTCCCTTTCCTCCTTTGATCTCAATGTTATCAAACAGTCTCTGGGTTTGTCTTTCTTTATAAGTCTTCCAAGCCTGAAAGCTGATACAATTTTAAAGTCTTTTTCCTCTAAGTTCCAGAACTTGGAAAATATTTTGGTCAGAAACTCAGCTAAGTTGTCTTCTTCCACTTCTGGGACCGACCTTATCCTTAAATTAGTCTCCCTGTTCCGTAATTCAATCATAGAAAGGTAGGTCTGGTGTTCTCCTGCTTGTTTACTGAGTGGTCTCACCTCTTTTTCTAGCTTTCCAAGTCTTTGGCTGGTATCCTCAGCCAATTTCCGATTTTCACCTGTAGCCTCCTTCAATTCTCCAATTGCTTGTGCATTCTGTGCCACTTGTCCAGTTAGTCTATTTAGACATTCTGTATTTTGGTCGATTTTAAATGTTTGCTCATCAGCTTTTTTATCCAAGGATTCAACTCTCTTATCCAAAGATTCCAATTTTTCATAGATTTTCTCTAAAATGGAAGCAGTTGTTCCTGAGGCCATATCTTCCAATTGTAATTCCTCAGTTTCTCCTTCCCCTGCCCTTGGCAGGGATGCAGCTTCTTCCTCAGAAAGCAAGATAGGCACAGACGATCTACGTGGCTGTAAGGCTGTGGCTAAGGTTGTTTGTCTAGTTCTTACTCTAGATTCCTTTTCTTTAGGCTCCTTTTTTCTTGCACCACTCATTCCAAAGTTATCTAAAAGTCAAGGTCAAGCTGAGTTATTTCCCATGAGAAAGAGACGGCCCAGATGGTAACAGTCAAACAGGAGGCCGGGAAAGAGAAAGTAAAACAATGCCACTGCTGTAAATTCCAAGACCTCTAGGGGGAGCTTAAAAAATCTTCAATTCCAATAAAGTCCATAAAATCAAAATTAATGTCCAGGAGCCTTCAAATAATAAATTTTAGCAGAGTTGGTATTAAATGAACACAATGTCTCAAATAGTGCTTGCTGGTATTCCAAATGGTGCCTCAAAGTAGCAATTCCAGACCCCCTCAGATTGTTTCCAAGTTTATATTCGAAGTATCCAGATCTGCAGGCTGACTGCTACAGTTACTCAGGCAGTTCCAGCACCTGGGTTTTTAACTTAAATTGTAATTCCAATAGAAGAAGATATCACAGTCCAAATTAGAAACGCAAAATCCAATGCTTACAGTCCTATTCTGCTTCAAAAGAGGTTCAATGGGTGCTCAGATCCATTAGGTTAAAAGTTCACTCTCTGCCTCCACTCCTCCTGCTCTTTGCTTTGAAGTTCAGTAGCAGCGGAAGACGGACTTCCTTTTTTTCGTCAATCCGCTTTCAGCCAAATTCCGAAGCTTTTTAAATCTTTAAAAATTTTTAAAGTCATTGTTACTCACGGGTTGTTGTTTTCCGAAACATAAATTCCAGGAAGAAAGGTCAGCGCTCACCGGCAACAGCTTCGCGGCTTCGCTCCGTTGATTGCGGAGCGACCCTCAGCGCCGCTACCCCCTCCGCGATCCGGAGCCCCTTACGGGGTTCCTTCAACGTTTTGGGGGCAGCTCCTGGCGCCCGCCGGGTCCCAAGACCACAGGCTTCTGCCGCCTGCGGTTTTCCGATGTGGGTCTCCGCTTTGCCGTAGCGGACGACCCGTTTCAGCGGAACTTCCCTCTCCTAGTTAGAAGAGGGCAGCCATTACCGTTTGCGCCGCCTCCGGAAGTCCTGCTGATTTGTGTTTTAAAGGTTGATATTGTTCTGTTGGTAATTTTAATCATTGTTGTATATTCGTACTGTGTTTTAAGATTGTGGTTGCCTCTCTGCGTTCTTTTAGGAGGAGCAGTAAGGTAAAAGAACAATAAATACATGAATAATTGACTGATTAACTCTGAGAGGTTAGCACTGAGAGGTTTGGCTCAAGATCCCTTGCTGAGATTTGTGGAGACTTTATCTTGGATCTCCCCAGTCCTAGGTCAACACTCTAGTCATCACACCAGCTATAGATGATTGTGATACAGAAACAAGGATGTGATAAGGCACCATAACATTTCCACCAATATTACCAGCCTTCCTTGTTCCTTGTTACTCACAATTACATCTCTGTCATCCTTGAAGCATTGTATATTTTGAGTGATCCAGATAAACTTTAATCAAAGGAGAGGATTGCAAGGTCAGCCCTTCCTGAAGGATATATCTGAACACCTTATAGAATAGAAGGCATTGTATGAAATACACTCTAGGAAACCTTTTTTTAATCTGAGTAACAGTTTGCTGCTGTTCCCTGTCTGTCCTTATATCCTGTCGCTCTTTGAGTGACCCGACAATTACCTCCTGCCTACTTGGTAGGATGAAGTTGTAGGAGGATTATGAAAAGGACTGTATTTAACAGGCTTGGTATTGAGCAATATACAAGTTCCACACCCCTGCGATGCATCTGCGACTATTTCATTTGTTCAAAGCTGCCATTTTGTTCCAAGCCAATCTAAGCACACATTCAGAATTTGGCACAATATGGGGAACAGTTATTCTGTCCTTTCTTCAGTGGGGAGGCATTGCATTTAATAAACAATACTGTGTAATAAATACCGTGATAGTACTAAATGGCACTTTCAGATATTTTGATATATATGCCTGTCAACCATGTTCAGGGCATTTGGGGTCATGAGATAGTTAAGACGTTTACAGGATTTCCAGATGGCAGTTAAAATGTAGAATTCCAGCACATCTTGCACCTCAGACAATATGCTACTCTGTAATTTGACTTTTTAAAGTTGTTTAGAGACTTTGTGGTCAGAAACCTGGAGTTAATTTAATATTTAGCTTGTTGCATCATATGTTACTTATTTTTCTGTTAACTGAACTATGCTTTTTCCCCCTCCTAGAGGTCTTTTCAAAAGTATCAGGTCTGCATCAGGTCTGTTTTGCTGTTTAAAGATACACACATAGGAATCTTGGTGAGAAATTCTATTTTTATTTTGTATGCTTCATGGTATTTAGCCAGTTGCCCCTGCTTCTTATTTTAGGTTTCATTACATAGAAGCATTGTATATCAAAGTGACAATTTGTGTTTGGGGCAATATGATGTTTTAGTTGCAATGTCACTTCAAAATTTGTTCACACCAGCATATTGAAATTTAAGATAATAAACATTTCTTTGTAGCATGGATCAAAGCAGAATGCTTAAATTCATGGGAAAAAATACATTTCAAAAACAATTACTACTACAAATGGTAGAATGCATACAGATGTCTACATGATGTGCTTCTGTACAGCACAACATAAATTTAATGGTGATTGTATTTCATAACATTGCAATCAACAACAGTACATGCCAGTGTCACTTACTGTCCACTGTAATATAGCTGTCATATTTTTTTTAGACAAAATATCACCAAGAAAGAATGTACTAGTTTAAAGCAAGTGATCTTTAAAGCAGGTGATCTTCTTTCATGCTTTGAACTGCTTCATCAACCTAAAAAAAGGATCTGATTCCATCTGACATAACGTGTGGCACCTTAAATAACTGCAAATAGAATTGGAAAGAAATATATGTAGCAGTCTTGACAAATCATGATTCAAATGGAAAGTTAGCAAAGACACGGGAGAGATATAAAAAACTTGGATTTATTTTAATTCTGATCCTTTTAGTGTATATTTGAGATGCAAACTCATCTGACTGTATGAGAAAAACACTTTTAACCCTTCCCCGCTTTGTTTCTATCCTGCAAATCCTTCCCCAGGTTATTTAAAAATATTTGTTTCCCAACTGGTAATGACCACATTAGGGTGGCCTCAGGAAGAATTGTTTGGGCCGAGAAAATTCTTGGGAATGGAATCTGGCCAGCAAGTCAGTTCCTGGGTTCCTCCACTCTCAGTGGAATATTTTGAGAGATAGATGGGGCCCATTTGATAATCACCTTACTCCGCTATAATGTTAGATGGCTTCCACTTTGCCAGCTAAGGTATGGTTGACATTGTTACTGACTGGGAACTTCCAAGCTTCCATGACTTCCATAGAAAACTCAGTAGTGCAGTCCTGAAATACATGGATATTGTTTTTCGTAATTAACAACAGGGTTGGACTACCTGTTATATTTTTTTTAAAAACCTCTTGCTTGGTGGATGCTTCATCAACATCACACATACAAGTTTCACAAGGGCTTGCCAGAGTCTTGCAACAGCTTATCCCTTTGAGTCAGAGCCTAATGTCATTACAGCAGCTGCAGCAAGGATATACTAGTGGACTATTGTGAAATCTTACCATGAATAATTTACTTACTTTCTCATTCCAGCCTAAGTACTATTCCAGCATCCAATTCTGTTGGAAGTTGATAGTCAAATGTTTATGCATTGTTTTCAAACTTTTAAATCATAGCCAGTTCTTTCAAACAGCCATAAATGCTTGCATGTCACTGGGTTTTGCTATTCAAGCAGCAAGGAAATGCTCTTGGATAGCAGCTGCAAAGAGCTATTTATTTTATTTAATTAGATATTTATAAACCAAACTTTCATTTAAAACATCACATGGTGATATACACACTAAAGGCACGTTATTACAACAAAAACATCAAACACATCAGTAAGAGGCGATTGGCAAGGAATAACAGATTTGAAAGACCTACCTGAATAAATATTTCTAGAAAACATTTAGAAATGAGTAGGGATGGCTAACACTACTCATACTTCATGTGATAGGACAACTCCCAAGCCTTCAGGATATGTGCCAGATGTGATAGAATTGGATGTTCATGCAACTCACGTGTGATATCATGTATCCCTTTCAGAGTTTTGAAGACAATTCCTTTAATAGACAATAAAACACTCAAGACAGGTTCATAAGGATGTAGGTGACCCTACAGTAGTTTAGGACTTTAAAGGTTAGTGCTAGTACTTTCAATTGAGCTCAGCAACAAATGTGTACATTTGTTGCACAAACTGGTGCAAAGAAAGCATTACAGTAGTCTAGTCTGGATATAAGCAGCCAGGTGTACTTTCTCCAGAAAGGGTTGCAACTGGCAAACCACCTTATATGGATAAAAGGCATTCCAAGAACTACCTGTTCCTCCATATATAACACTGGGTACAGGAGAATCCTCAAGCATTGTAATTGTTTCTTTAGGGAATGTATAGAACTTGTCTATCTAGACCAGTGGTCTTTTTAACCACCTGAAATTCCACGTTCTGCTTTGGCAGAAATGTAGCCAGGAACTGATTGCATAGAACTGATCCATTGCTCTTGCTGACTGTGACTGGTGTATTAACATCACCTATGGAAGAAAAATGAGTCATTGGAATTGAATATATAGTTGGTATGCACATGTAATAGAATGTGATTCTTTTATAATACTGTCAGAAACAAAAGAATCAGGCTTTCTAAAATAGTGCCAATGTTCTGTTGGTTAGACATGTTACCAAAGGATGTGCTTCCCTCTCCTAATCACTTCTGCACTGGCCATACAGCAAAAATATTTGCTGGAGTGGGTGGGTGACTTTGCCATGCACACTCTATGCATTGATTATGCTTACAGCAGCTGTGCTTCTTCTTCCCAGTTGTAATACAGACAAGTGAACAGTGTGTCAGTTAAACATGTGGATATTTTCTACCACCTACATATCTTGGTAGCTAGAGAGAGCCTCCAATGTGTGTTTGTTCTACTGAAGGCTAACAAAATCATTTTGTACATGAGTTACATACTATGGTCTAGCTGGCCATGCATTAAATAGCAAATAAAAATGCATCTTGCCACAAAGGACATTTTATATCCATCCATGCATGCATGCACTATGGAAAACACTTAACAGAAGATAAAAATGCCTATAATGCTGGAATGAAATGTGAAGTTAGAACATTTAACAAAAAGCTGTAGAAAACTAAAACAACAGTAGAATACTGTCACCTTGGTAGGACAAGAGAAGGTTAACGGGCAGAAAAGAGGACAACCCTTTTTCAAAAAACAATGCTGGCTCATGGTCCAATTGTTGGGATAATTTATTGTCTTCCCAATTGGAGCTGAAGAACTGAGTAAGAGCTGGGGTTGCTAGTGCTAAGTAAGAAATCGTGGATGGAAATGAACAACAAATGCCTGGTATTTTGACTATGATAAGATCATCTTAAATGCGAGAGTTGAACACTCATCTCATTGTGGAATGGTGATTATTCAACACAGGATTTTAGTCAGTGATTTTACTTCTGTTAATACATTAAGCATGACAGTTGTTGAATAGAAAATGTAGCAATATGCTTCTGCATTAAAAGCAAAATTTTAGATAATAATGGTGCCAGAAATTGGTAATCCAGAGTAGATTCTAACATTTACTGAAAAGCATGCTACCATTCCTGAACTGTCAAATTTTGGAGAGTTCATAACTTTTGACAGAAAACATTGTTGGCTTCAGAAGCAGGCTTACCCCCTTAAATCCTGAAGCCATCTCTGGGAATGGGCAGCCATCACTGCAGAACCTCTGTGCCACTTCGAATGTGGCTGGTGGCTATTGGCTGAAGGGATATCATCTGTCTCCAAAGCTGGCCTCTGAGCTAGAACAATGTTGCTGAAGCTGGACGTTTCAAAGCAGGTGCCCTATTGCTGAGCTATGGCCTCTCGCAAAGCAGCTCACCTCATAAAAATCAGTAACACATCATATAGGATGTGAAAAACACATCCTATAAAATATAAACTATAATCCATCTCAGCCAAAGCAGCCTTCTGAAACAGTTAAATGCCTAAAAGTATAAATGGTCAGAACCTGACTAATCTCCTGATGAAGAATTCTCAGAACTCAGAAACTTGCACACTTACTTTAAGACATTTGGGTTGGCTTAATGACATGGCTACCTTTACTCCAAAGGTACCTTGGGCTGTATTCAACATCCATGTCCCATCAGTGCAAGGATTTCTGATTGCAGAAGGAACTCCTGTCCTCTCCTCCATCTGTACCTTTCCAAAATATGTTCCAATCTGCTGTTCCATGTAGATTCAGTCAAACATGTATGTATATTTATATTCATTTCTGGGAGTATAATTATGTGGATTTGCAATGCTATTTATTGGCTGTCTTTGAGAAAAGGGCAATGAAGAATAAATAATATGTACCCCTAGAGTGTTTTCAGTAGAATGAAGATCAAAGATTTAGATATTTTCAGGGGACATAAATACAGATTAAAAAACAAGCTGCATTAGGTATTCTTCTTGCCACTTTAATTTTGTCATAAGTAATTATAAATGTAACTGGAAGTTGAAAAGCAATTGCACTGGATAATACAGGAGACATTAATTTTCAGAAAACTTGTCACAATCAAATTTGAGGGATTTGCAAACTTAAAAAAAAGACTTTAAAAATATTTTTTCCCTTCTCTACACTTTCATTTTATAATAGCAATGACTGCCCGTAGGCAGGGTAATTTTCATGTATTAATGATGACTTTTCCTGGGTAATGACTGAAGATATTGCCAAGAGCCACCAACCTTCCATGGTTGGCTATTAATCTTCCAGAAATGCCCTGTGACTTGACTGTAATGACTTAATTGTATTCTAACAGTTTGAAACCAGCATAATTCCCCTGCATTTTGTCAGTCATTATATATTCCTGGTAGTGGTACTAGAATTGTTTTCTTCTATCAACAGTGCCTCTTGAAAGAACAGCAAAAACCTTTAATACAATGATGTATTTTTAAAATCATGAGAGCATAACCAGGCTGATAAAATCACTGTCATTGCATCTTTTCTTGTAAAACAGATCATTGCCAGTGGTGATAGTGAAGTTGGAAAAATAATCTCCTGCTGTAATGCCACAGTATACATCATTATTCATAGTTACATTGTACAAAGATTTATACAGGACAGTGAAGAAAAGTACCTCAACTTATTAGTATCATCCAGCATATTAAACCTAAAAGCAGGAAGGTATTTTCAGCATTGTACTTATGATGTCACTGTGAAATGTTGTCTCTGGTGACCATACCCAATGTGTTGTGTAGAGGGGAACATAAATTATTGAGGAATATGGTTTTATTTAAGAAACCTGATCTCTTTAATATACCCCAGAGAAGGCTGTTGGATTATTTGGTCACGGAGTAGATCCTTGCACGTATGGAAACCTTTCTGATTATACTGAGCTCTAGGGGCAAATTAAAATGTTAAGGGAGCAATAGTACCTCTGGTGGGTACTATCATTCTCCTTTTGGGGTAGTTTGGCCATCTTTGGTGCCACCTGGCACTCAGCTCTCACCTGTGGCTCCTGGAAGCTGCCAGCATGCAACAGCAGCCACACCCCGGAATGGTTTTGATTGGCTGGCTAAACCTTCAGTGAGTTAAGGACTTCCTCTGCATGCAAAGATAGGCTTCGGCACATTGAGTGGATGAGACCAATAGTGGGTCCAATGGTCAAGAATGGTCTTGTCTACATATTTTGACAATGACATCATGCCATTATATTAACATTTGTTTTTGGCATCTGTCTCTCTCTAGAGACAATGAAGTGCCCGTCCAGGGTTGAAGTCAAACTGAAATGTCTTTCCCATGGTGCAAGCCTGGGCAGTGTGTATGGAGGTCCTAGGCTGTCCAGACAACAAGAATTTTTCTCTTCCTAGATGGGTTACTTTTCCAGGTTGACATGCCCTGAGTTCATGAATGGTATCACCCAATATTAACTTAAGAACATAAGTGGTTGAAACCCAAGGACCGTTTAATCCAGCATCTTGTCTCCCTCAGTAGCCAACCAGATTTATCTGAAAAGCCCATAAGTAGAATGTAAAGAATCAGCCCATTCTGATGCAGTTATTCCCTACATCAATTATATACCCTTTCACTTCGTGCAAAGATGCAGGATACATACTTAGTAATTTACAATGTAAAATTAAAAACATGTAGTGGGAGACCCAATGGGTGCCACCTAGGTAACAGAAGACGTCTGTCTGTAAAACAATGAGGGATGCTTTAAGGGAATACCCACTCCCCCTTGTAGCTGTCCCCCACCAATAATCTCTGGAATTTTCACATTATAGCACAAGTTGCAGAACAAATTAATTTCATATAGTGTGAAATTTACTTTTTGCATTGTGTTGAGGTTAGCTTGTCCTATAACTTGTGGTATAATAGAAATAGCTGAGTGACTAAATGATTGAACAAGTTATTGAGCAATGGGTCACTTAAGTGCTAGCAGCCATTATGCTTATTGAATGTAAATGTATATGAAAGATATCTCTGCATCTTGGAATTACATTAACTGGTGACAGCTTGAGACACATGAGAAATTAGACCAACAAGGTCAGTACATTCTATAATTATGCTATTGTAGTTCCATTTGAAGACCACTGTTTAAATCTGGATCATGCATCAGACTGATCCAATATGACTGCTTTTTAATGGTGTTCTAATATAATAAAGCAGGGGGAGTCTCCTTAGAAATAAAAACATAGTAATGATATGAGGTATTGGAATTCCTTAATAGAGACACACATTGCTTACATGAACAATCAGTTTCCTGGAATCATCCCACATTTTGCTGGCTAAAATGAAAGATGTCAGCTGGACCTTGCGAACATCTGTTTTCAAAGCTCTAAGGAACAAAATTGTTCAGAATGTTCTCAGGTTGTACTACATTAAAGCTACTGATCTTTTTCAGCACTCTCTCACACAGTGACACACAACCCACACAATTTCATTTTAGAATGCCCTCAATAATATTTCACTTTCTTGGTAAAGCTAAACCCTATTTAATGAGAAAAGGAGATGTTTGCATTGGATCCCAACCATTGGAAGTGTGTGTGTGAATACCCCACAGCAAATTGCTAGGTGGCTTCCTTTATTCAACTCACCAGGCCTCTTCCTCTGGCCTTGGCACAACCCACAAAGCATGACACCTCTGCCACATAGCCTCCCACTACAGTGGTACATCTGGTTACATACTTAATTCGTTCTGGAGGTCCGTTCTTAACCAGAAACTGTTCTTAACCTGAAGCGCCACTTTAGCTAATGGGGCCTTCCGCTGCTGCCACGCCCCCACCGCGCAATTTCTTTTCTCATCCTGAAGCAAAGTTCTTAACCCAAGGTACTATTTCTGGGTTAGGGGAGTCTGTAACTTGAACCGTATGTAACCCGAGGTACCACTGTACTTATCTGAGGAGGATGGCCCAGTGGTCAGAGGTTTCAAGACACATAGCTCCAAGTGAGCAACTTGCTTCATCAAAAGTTAGGAGACTTTTAAAGTATGTATTCAGACTACCTCTCCCAGGCATCACTCTCTTCAGAGTCTTAAAGGGTCAACCTCTGCCTCCCACTCCATTCCATAGACTCTTCCCTGGTATTCTCCCTGCACTGTTGCACCAAGTGATGTGTGGTTAGAAGCACCTAGTTTCTCAGACTTAGGGGAAGTTGCCCATGTGAGTACAGACTACAGGTCCTGGTAGCCCATGACATTCTTCTGGGGACTCCTTTGGACAGACTTGTGTGCTGTGTTACCCTGATCTCCAGCAGACAGCTCAGAGCCCTGAACGTGATCATGCTGCTTAGCTGGTGCCTCTGCAGTTTCTGGCTCTGTGTCTGGATTGCTGCTGGATTCAGGGGTCATGCCACTGACTATCTGAGTAATTTTCTCAGTGTTTAGCTGAGAAAGAAATTGCTAGATGCAGTACAGCCTGTCAATAAAGAGGAAAACCTTTAGCAATTCCCCAAGCCTTAGAACATAGGAGAAATCGATTTGTTTGTCCCCCCCCCCCAATTTGGCATTTTGCAGCAGATAAGGAGATAAAATCCTGATTTTCACTGGGCCCCATGGTTATAAGTTCTAATTATTAACTCCTGTTCTCTTAGCTTCACAGTAATATTAGACTTGAGAAAGGAAATGAAGGAGGGATTGGTACTAACCTTGTGAGTCAGCTCCCAGGGGTTTGTTCTTTTAAGCTAATAAACAAATTGTAAATTTCAGCTTATATAATGTGTCCAGGAAACTATAAATTAAATAATTGTACAAGCGTCCTAGATAATGCATCTGGAGTTGGTTACTACACTCACATCCTACCAAGAGCAAGCATCATGAGATATTAGAAGTCTGATAACATTGCAAGCCTTTGAGCGCCATGCATTCTCATCTGGAACAGAGTTTCCTGTAGTATTGCTGATATGCCAGATCAAATAAATGGGTGTCCAAAATCAACCTCCACTATTACTGCTCTCTTTTAGTTCCTGTCAGTGCTGTGATTTGTTGCTAAATGTAACTGTACATAAAACAGCAGGAGAAGCGCAGGGTTTCTTCCTCCTCCTCTGCAGTTTTGCATTGATGCCGAGTTCACTTTTAGACAAAAAACAACACGAATGTGGCTTACATAGCTTTTTGGTAAAGAGAATGTGGTTAATTCTGCTTTTCTGCTATGGTTAGGTGTACAATTTTTTATTCAATAGGACGGACTTCCAAGTAGCTATTCACTTTCAAGTTTCTCGCTTGGGGATGACATTGTTATTTCTCTTTTCATCCTTCTGATGTTAATATTCCTGTGCTGGGCTTCTACACAATAATAAGCACTAGAATTCCCCCCTCCCATCTCATTGATAACAGCAAAAAATAAGTACAGCAAACAATATAGGCTGTAGAATTAAGTGTATAAAAAAGATTCTGTTAGTTCCTCCACATTATACCCTTACAGAAATAATTATGAAAAATATACTCTAGGGAAGGAGCATTGCTCAATAGTAAGGCACCTGCTTTGCATGCAAAAGTTGCCAGGTTCAATCTCTGACATCTCCAGGTAGGGCTGGGGAAGTTTTCTTCCTGAAACCCTGAAGATAATCTGTCAGAGCTATTGAAGCAGATTCTGTTACATAGCCAGGGCAAACCCTAGACTGAAAAGGGCCAAGAAAAACCATTTTATTCAGAAAAGCTTAGAATTGTTCAGCCACAACATGCTAAAGTATAACTAATTCACATTTATTGTATAAAAATACTCCTTGTCTCTTCTGGTTTTTTTTACAATAATATTTTATTAGGTTTTCTCAAGAAAAAAGACCACAAAGATAACAAAAAGTAAACATCAAAGACAAAAAAAGAAAAATTACAACAATCAGAAATCAAAAATTCCACACAAAAAAACAAAAGGATAAGAAAAATAAAAAATAAAAATCTCTCCTTTCAAATTCTCAGCATTCTTTTACTTATTTTCCTGACTTCCTCTCACCTCCCTCCTTGTATTCCATTTTAAAATTAATTCAGCAAATTCATACCACTTCTCTTACCCTTATTTATAATCAAACCATTCTTGCAAATTCTTATTTCCCCTTATTACTGAAGCCACTTCATTTTTTCTTACATTAATTTCATTAATTTTATCTTGTCCTCAAATTTTTAAAGTTCTTAGATTTAAACCATTACTAAAGCCAATTACTTCCTTTCCAGCATCTCTTAATATTTCATTAGAATTGCACTAATTCCATAAATAAGAATTTATTACAAAAGCATTTCTCATTTTAAATTTCTCCAACGTCCCTTTTCCTGGTTCCGGATAATGTCAGTCCTTAAGTCTTTAACTCTTGTCAATCCGGTGTTCTAATATCTGAAGCTCTCAAGTCACTTCCAGGCCCCCTCTGCGAGTTTTCTTGTTTCTGTTTGTAGTTACATAAATCCTTGTTCCCTGTGGTATTCTTTCGCATTTTCTTCTCTTTCTCTTTGGGGAGCCAGTCTCTGGAGAACTCTATGTAGTAAAATTCTTCATCTCCTTTTATCCAATTGTCCCATTCCCCAGTGTTGCACTCCCCAATGTTTAGTTTGTAATCCAAAGGGTAGTCATTCCAAAGATGATCTTCCACTTGTTTCGCACCACCCCAACCCCCGTCTCACTCCGGAGCCCTTTGTAGAGCTCCTTTGCCAAACAGAGGGGCGCAAATGGTGCCTGCCGAGTCCCACGGTCGCAGGCTTCTTCCGTCTGCGATTTTTGAAAGGTTCCCCGCTTTGCTGCAGCGGTAAGACCCGGTTTCTGTGGAGCTGTCTCCCCCTGAATCAGGGGGAATCCGCCATTGTCGGAGGCGCCGCCTCCGGAAGTCTTCTGAATATTATTCAGTGACTGTATTCAGACGTAATGCCAAACCATGGCAGATTAATGCATTGGGGCTTCCCAAAGCAGGATATCAAACCACAGTTTGAAGTTAATTTGTCTAACCTGGGGTTTGTGGTTATGTTTGAATTCACAAGAAATTTCCAAGCATCAGAGCTTTAGCTCTGCCTCAGTAGGCTTCTGCCCTATGAAGATGAATGTTGTTCCACTTTGAGAAGCTACTGTCCTTCAGAGACAGAAATGAAGTTAAGAGGCTGGGTTGCTGAACAGATGGACAATAAAAGCAGACAAGCGGCTATAAACTATGATTAGCCTGCTGCGTTTGTGCAACCGTGGTGTGGATTACTAACTGTGGCTAATACAAACCATAGTTTCTGTGATGGCTGAATTGAGTCAGTTCTTTTGTGAGTGTGAGGGAGCTATTGTGATCCTTGGGACCCTTCAAAGTATATGAAAGTTATGTACCAATTAAGAGAGAGATTGAGAAATCAAATAAACCAAATTAACATAATCTACATGCTCTCATTTTTCCATTGTTTTGCAAGAAGGATTATGATGTTCTTGTGTTTGGGTAGTCTGACTGTGTTTGAACCTTGTTTTGAAATAAAGGAACAACAGCTGTAGCCTTGGGTATCTTTTGAGAGTAGGTGTGGTTCATACCCACCATCCCAGCAGGATGGCTTTGTTTTATTTGAAATGAACTTGGCTGCCTTAACTGAACTTGAATGAACACAGAAAAAGTACAAATCTTCCTTTGAGATCTTCTTGTTCTTTCTTCCTAGAACAGTAAGCCAAAAAGGAAGGTCTTCAGCTTTAATGGTGTCAGACATGAAAAACAGCCCTCATGAGGAGGCTGTATTTTCTTGCTTCAAAACATTAACTGGAAGGATAGATGTTCCTAATGCCACTGTTCTGAGCAACATAAGGACAAGATAATCCTTAAATACAAGTAGCCCAGAAAAATAATAGATGAAGCAATATTTAAAGATGTATATTTTGACAGCACTGAAGTGTTGTTTATGACCAATTGCACACAGACTTAACAATTTAAAATCACAGTCCTTCCAGTAATGACTTGCTAGGATTTTGTATTATATGAATTTTATACTATGTGAAACAACTCAGATGGGGAAGGCTTCCAGACCCTTTTGGAGGGTAATATTGTCCTCATTCTGCTCTAGATGTCACCATCTGTTGCTTAAAGATAAACAGGGTGGAACTATTACCTGAGAGGAAGCAAAATATTTTCTAATACTTCAGCAAAATCCATGCTGAACACAAAATTCACTATTGATCATCAGGAGAACCATGTTACATAGATGGAAATGTAACCAAGTAATTGTAACTTGCCATGTTCTTAACCTCCTAGTCTACTGTTGGTGGTGTGTTTATTAAGTCCTGGGTGAGCCACCAAGCATAGTTGGTAGGTTGCAATTTATTAGTTGGGAGACAGGTTGTGCAGGCCTGATCTAATGTAGCAGTGCTAGCTGCTTTTGGAATCAATATACTGTACTGGGTTAGAATTATTGATTTAGCCCGCTATATGTTCACAATAAAAGCACTCAGATTGTTTGGCTGTATGGGATTATTTCCTCCACTTTTTGCCTGTTGTGTAGTTGGGAAAAAAGGTTGAACACCCCCCCTCCTTCAATCAGCTGTTTGACTGGGAAGGGTAAGCCTCAGAAATCAAAAAAGACTCATGTGACTTTCTCTCTACTGAAATGTTTTTCTGACCTGTGTGGAAGATGTTTAAGGTAAAGCAGCTTCTGTATAGGCTAGGTGAATATTTAAAGGATTGCCTGATTCCACATGTAGCTGGTCCACCAAACAATATACAGCCAGTTTCAGGCTCATTCTGTTTTCTATATTCTGCTGTTCTTAATCTGTTGCATTATTTCAGTGACTACGTTCCATGTACATGTATGATTTAAGTAGAACTGGCATGCATTAAAACTGGAGATCCAATATCTGTCATATTCCAGTGCTATGAATGTTACCTGCAGAGAAATACACTTTAACTGCAGTTACCCAGCAGGTCAGTACTTACAACAATTTAAATGTAAGGGGAAATGGGTGGAAATCCCACTGTATTTTAGTGACCTGTTGCCATTTAAATTTGGTTTTAGTTCAGATGTAATATTCAATACATCATTGGCTGTAATTGCAACTACTCTATGCTTTTCAAAATGCAGTTTATGAAACACAGCACCTCCCCTGACAATAGTCTTACTCTTTCTTTTATAAGTATTTCTTCCACTGAAGAAAAATTACTGTTGACATTTTTCACATAAAGCCAACCTGCCCTTTAAATCTTATCCAGGTGGAGATAAGAACTTTATCCTCAAATTTAAAGCCCTGCACACAAGTGTGCACATACACACAGAGCGAGAGAATGCCTGGGATATAATAGACAACAAACGTGAGCATAGGACTACTTTTGCAAACTTACTTTTTGTTTCAAACAGAAACAAACAAACAAAAAAACTCTGAAGGGATCAACATATTCCCCCCTCTTCCTTCCCCCAAAATGAACAGTTCACACATGGTAGCTTTAAAGTCTTTAAAGTGGTTTGAAAATACCCTTTTGCTTTCCCACTGTGCCCTCCTTGCATACATAGATGCCTTGATTCATTCTGCTTGAAACTGAGCATGGCCTGTAAAAAAATAATCTGTAACGTTAAGTTAAAACTAACCAAAGAAGAACATTGTCAGCAAAAGCTGAAACTGGCTTAGACTGAGTTAAAGTAATAAGGCCAGTGTTGCCTGCTCTACCTGACTGCAGCTCAGTTCTGACACCTCTCAGGTGGGCACCATTGCCATCTAAGAGAATGAAGGAGGTGTTTATAGTGTGTTCTGGCACCTCTTTGAGCTGCCATGATATTTTCAAAAGAGTTTAATGGTGTAGAAGATATACTCGTGTAATGAAATTGTGGACCTGAATCCACTGCATCTGTGAAAGTGGTGTGCCTACAAAAATAGTTTTCAGGTTACGGAACATGAACTGAAAACTATTTTAGGAGACATGTTTCCCTTTTCGATGACAGTTCTATAAAAGTGAAAATCCCCAATGACTCACAGTACTCCTAAACACCTTTGGGAAGATGTCAAGAGGATACCAGGCATTGCTGCACTTCAACTCCTAAAGAAAGGTGCTACATTGATCTCATTGGCCTTGAAAGAATTCGGTGTTTGAAACTGATAGCATTGTAACTTTTCTTGCAAGTTGGAACCTATAAGGTGTACAAAGCGGGGAGATGGACTTTGTTGGCAGTCAGAAATAAGCTACTAGCTACTGCTGTTGCTTATCAAAGCAGCAGTTCATAAAAGCTGACCAATTAACAGATATTGTGTCTCCCGTGCACAGAATCCTCCAAACATCTTCAATTGCGCAGTGTTCAGTAAGTATGGGGAGCAATGACACTTCAGCATGTTTTCTAGGGCTTGGTCATTCTACCTGTTCTCATTTTCAACCAGTTATGGAAGTCTTCACACACAATATCACTTGACAGAAGTGACATCCTTCTACACAAGGGGTGACAAGATGGCTACTGCCTCCCCCCAGCCGCAGAGCGACCGAGGGCGGCCGCAGTCCGTCCCGTCCACACAGGCTGCTGCTCTCGTGCGCCATCTGTATGCACATCCATATGGGCTGCTGCTCTTGCTTGCTGTCCATATGGGCTGCCACTCATGCGGCAGCCTGTACGGTTGCCATGCAAGTGTTAGCCCATACAGCCGCTGCATGCGAGCAGCAGCCCGTACGGACTGTGCATGTGTGGCATTCTGTATGGAGTGTGCACATGTGGGATGCCACACATGCGCAGTCTGTATGGGCTGCCACACATGCGCAGTCCATATGGGCTATGCCGTCCGGGTCCCGGTGTGGGTTGCAGAGCACACCAGGCACTCCTGTCTTCCACTGCCTCCCACAGTTTGGTCAAACTCACGTTGGTAGCTTTAAGAACACTGTCCAACCATCTCGTCCTCTATCGTCCCCCTCTCCTTGTGCCCTCAATCTTTCCCAACATCAGAGTCTTTTCCAGGGAGTCTTCTCTTTTCATGAGGTGGCTAAAGTATTGGAGCCTCAGCTTCAGGATCTGTCCTTCCAGTGAGCACTCAGGGCTGATTTCCTTCAGAAAGGATAGGTTTGATCTTCTTGCAGTCCATGGGACTCTCAAGAGACTCTTGAGAGTCCCATGCAAAACCTACATTTATTTTAATCTCATCAGAAAGTGACATTGCATGTGTTGGATACTGATCCACAAACATATATCTGTACCTCCCCCCCTTTGAATACTTATTTCAGATGGTGATTTCAGCTTCTTGTTAAAATCCTAGCTAAACATCAATAGGCTAACCAGCTTTCCTAGAACAAGTCCTTATCTCAGTTATCCATTCAAACAACTGACCAGTTTATAATTGCCTGTGGTGCTGGCCATTCTTCCTCATTTTGTGCAGTTTTGTTGTTGTTCACATCTCCCTCTTTCCATGCTTGGAAATTTAAAGTTTTGTTCTTCTCATAATTGTGTTTTAATGATGGTTTTATTTTATTTTTATTTTTTATTTTTGTAAACCATATTGAATAACTCATTGGGGTGGGGAGGGTGGAATGTAATTTTTTGAACAAACAAATAAATACACATATTTAAAGGGCACTAGTCTGTAATTACAGAACCACAATTCCCCCTAGAATTAAACCATAGATTTCTTTGCATTCAGGACTCAAGTTTCAGGACTAGTTCTAACAACCTTTATGTAGTCACATCTGAGTGGTAAAAAAATGAGATTGCCTTTCACATTTTCAATACATTTTAGTTGGTGGAGTCAGGCTTCCAGTTCATATTGGTGATTGTGAGTGGAGAATCAGTAAAATTTGGACAAAAACATTCAAAACCTCATTGCCCAGAATAAAATCATGCTTATTTTTACAGTTGTGAAATCGTATCTTCAAATCTCATGAAATAAGATTGTAAAGCATTTTTATTCAGATTGCATATTTTTGAAGAGGTAAAAATAAACACCTTAGTTTGTTGGCTTCGGGTGCAGTGAAAAGAGTCTGAAGTTTACATTGACTTGCTCAGCTTTTTGATGTTTGCAATCAGTAGGATCCTTTCAGGGTCCATATTTCAGCCATCAATCACAATACTATGGGCATCTGTCCAAGGCTGTATTTAATCAGGTTTTTTTTTCTTTTCTTGCATGGAGCTCAGCTGCTAGGTAAAGGACTCAGCCTGGCTGTTTAAGGGAATAATTGGGAATATAAAGAGATTTGTTGCAAGTTGAACTGGCTTCTTTCACGAATGGTTGTTTTTAATTGTTACATAGTTAGGCTTTCTTTCCCTGATTATTTTGTGGTGGTTTCTTTTTGATTTGGGGTGGGGGTTGTCTAAAATATCAGATTTGGCACTGACACAAAATCTGTGCACATATTTTATTAACTTATCCTCTTTCCTATGGCCAGGATTCAGGACTGATTCTTATGTGTAGGTTCAATAAACCTGATTAATTTTGTAATCTGACACTTGAATCCACATTCTGGTATTGTAATTCATTACTCACCATACAGTGGTCATTAGTTTGAGGCTTCTTGTGTGAGCTGTTGCTCATAGTGTTTTTGGTTTTTGTTTCCATTAATCAGCATTGCTTTCTGAACCCTTCAAGTCCCCTGCAGGGTGAATTAGTACTTTTGATTTACAGTTCATAGGATTATAGTAAGAAATTAGAAAGGAAAATGGTATGCATAAACCAGGCATGTCCAACTCCCAAGAGACTGCGATCTACTCCAACTATAAAAATAGTGGCAGTGATCTACCCATTGGATTGACCAAAGTTGTTGAGCTTTTGGGGGAACCAAAGTTTTTTTTGGGGGGGATATGATCAACCATGATCGACTAGGGACACCCCACAATGGACCGGTAGATCATGATCGACCTGTTGGACTATAAATAATCATTTGAGGAATGCTGTCAATACATCAATGTGTACTTTGCATTCACTGTGATATGAATGCTGTTAGTATGGTTTAAATATTTGTAATTTAAGCACAGCCCCAATTCAGACAATGCTCCAAGTCCAAACCATAGTTAGGAAGATTGTAAATAAGCTCTGGTCTCACATATTTCCTCTATTTGCTGCCCAGCATTAACTGTAGCATGTTGTGACATCCCCAACTAAGGTTGCCGTACGTTTGGTAAAAGCCAGATATGTCCTCTTTTGGGGGCCCAACATACCCATCTGGGCAGATTTTTACATTTTAAAGGAAATGTCTGGGTTTGGGGAGCGGGCGTTCCAGGGGCTCAGGCTCAGGCTGAGGTTCTGCACCCTGCAGCCACTGCCAGCCCGAGCCAGGGAAAGAGGGGTGCGGGTGTGGCAGCAGCCTCACAGTTCCCCGGTTCAGGCTGGCAATGACTTGGGCTGTCTTCTTTCTTGCTCTTTAAGATATGGCAACCCTATAATAGTGAGCTCTTTCCCCTTTGAGTGAGGATCCAAAATCCTGGGTTCCTAATTCTAGTTCTGAGTTCTGCATGATGTTTAGCAGCATGTAGAAAATTTAGGGAATTATGCAGTAGAAGGGGAGGAAGGAGTGCTTGAGTGTAGGGGTTGTTTCCCCTCCCCCTTTAATAGCCCATCATGCCTTCTCGGGTCTTACGTGTCTTTATTCTGAGGAAAGTGTAGACTTGGCACCTACGGTATTTTGTTTTTGCTTTGAACAGCTAGTCTTGAAGAATAGTATGTAACTGAAAGCCTGCTCCTAGAATTTTCCCTTGAATTACTAGTGGGTATTTGCCACCAGAAAGCAACAGGAGATTATGGACTGCGAATTTGAATATTCCTCTTAAAACTTGTGGCTGTGTAAGTGCTTAATGGATGTGAAGAGAATGAGGAAAGAGTGTTTTTGTGTGTGCATGTATTCTACTGTGGAAGTTGTTTTGAACAGAGAGTACTTTACCTTCTCCAAGGATGCCGACATGATATCAAATCAGAATTTGTCTTATACGTGTTTGTCTTATACGTGTTTTATATATATATTTCACATGAATTATTATCATTACATGGAGTTCAAATTTGAATTATGAGTAATTTATTTTACAAGAATTACACTGTGATTCCTTACTGGTTTCAAAATAGAAGCTTTTTTCTATTTTAAATTCAACACTGCATTATGCCATTGAAGGAGGCATTCAAGCAACTGTCAGATATTAAGCAAAGATACCTTTCTTTTATTTTAATGTGCTGTTCATCAGACTTAAAAAAAAACTAATAGTAGTTGGAATGCCACTTGTAGTTTTTAACAATGGATCAATGCCATATTGGAAATCTACCAACCAGAGTTTTAACAGGGATTTGTTTTGTGCTTGATCTGTTCAACATTATCATTAATTACTTCAGTGAAGGAGTGGAGAACATACTCATCAAATATACAGACAACCCCATATGGAAAGGATTTCATATATTTTAGTAGATTGGTGTGGGGTGAAGATATTGCAGATCTGGGCTGAAAACATTTGAAATTTAATACAACAGTATAGTACACAGAAAATAAAAAGATTGAAGGCATATCTCATAAAGGGGTGTCACATATGAGGTATAGTGATAGCAGAATTATCCATGGTGCTTAGTTTGAGCATTATGCTCCAACTAGTTGAAGCTTCATTTTTCAACAAATTAACTTAGCAATGGCATTTTGTATAACATTGACTTGTTATAATTCTTGCAATAACCCTGTAAAATGGGGCAGTATTATTATTTTAGTATTGTAAATGTGGGCTGGGTCAGAGAGAGGTAAGAACTTCTATAAGCCTACCTAGCCTGTATACTCTTGGGCCTAATTCAAGGGACTAGAAATGGCCTGTAAAGCCCTGAATTGTTGGGGACAAGTATCTACAAGAATACCTCCTTGAAAGAAGCCAACTTAAACTTCATGCAGGAGGGGCTTTTCTTGTAGTCCTCATAGGGCAACCCTTAACCTTGGGTTAAGGGTTTAATTAATAAACCCTGGCACCAACCAGGGTGCCAATTAATAAACCAACAAATGGGTTGGTTGATGCAGAAGACACAACTAATGCCTGTGCACAAACCTGCTGACATGTGTAATCAATAAAATTGTGGCTTCTTTAATCCTGAAATGGTAGTCCTGTGTTTATTGCAACTTCCCAAGCCCTGGTTCTCCATTCATGGCTTCAGCTACAATGAATGCTCCATATTTATTATTTCTGCTGACCTTTTCCTTGAAGAACATGGAAAATAAAATTTAAAAACTCTATCCAATTGAGTTTGTACATTGATAGATGGAATAAGATAGAATGTATCTTGACTGGGGATGCCTGAACTCATTTAAATTAAAGTGACAGTATTAAAAAAAAGTCCAGCTTTTATTAAGGTTATTTTATTATGATTTTTAAAATCCATTTAGAAACAACAAAAATTAAAATCCATAATACTGTAGAAACAACAAAGTATTTAGGGCTTCATTTCAACCAAAAGCTTTTGTATGAATTAAGAAATTGGGATGTATTTTGTTCATGGTTCTCTTTAGTAGGTTCTCATGCTCTTGTCAGCTGCTGAAATGGCAGAATAACTTCTGTGATACCACTTGGTTAAGGCAATATATTTGGAAACAATTTGCCAACCAGAGTTTGCTTTTGAGAACAGCAGGATAGACAGCCAAGCAAAAACAGATTTACAAAAAGTCTCAGGAAAATCCCCCAATCCCCCAAAATATGTTTCTGGTTTGCTTTCTTAACAAAATAATTTCTCTGAATGCACAATCTGTCATATTCTAATGAGTGCTGGATTGTTTCTCAGTTTGCTCTGGTTTTAATTAGCAGCAACAACTCAATTTAGAAGTAGCAACCATTCATTGCAATAATAATGGATGTATCCAGATTTCACTCCCACCAGGGGGAACATGCTTTGGGAAGAGTTCTGCTCAGGGGGTGCTTTTGATGTCAGAAGGGAAGGCACCTTTTGACTTTATCCTCTCTCCCTGCAGCCCCCAAGGTCACTTCCCACAATTGTTCTGCTGAGTAAGAGAATCCCCCAGAAGGTTATAGGAGATGGCACTGGGGAAGGAGCTGAAGCAGGAGGGCAAATTGATCAGTCCATGGACAGAAGGAGCCTTTTTATTTTAAGGTAGCTCTGTTAGATTTTGTTTATATGTACATTTCATATAAACAGTTATATATCAAGAGAAGAAATAACAGCCATTTAAAAAATGTCAAAGTCAACAGTACAAAATGCACAATATTCCATAGGTTATGAAGTATGGGGGGGGGGGGCAAAAGCAGTAACACCGAGTCCTTCCAGAATGAGTTCTTGGTTAATGAGGGACTGAGACCTGCTCCTGAGGCATTGATAAAGGGTATAAAATGAACTAAGTAGCCTCAGAGCTTCCTGAGATTTTGGGCGTTTTTGATTGCTTTTCTGAAAGAACAGTTTGCCAGATATGATTTTACCAGAGATGATAAAGTCTGGACCTGTTCCAATATCCTTATGATGTATTTTGAAGCATGAATAGATAGTGGGCATATCATATAGATCATTCAATAGCCTTATGCACTTACTATGCCAAACTCCTTTTGTAATCATGTAATGATGTCTTTCCACTTGCACAACAGAAACCTGCTTCCCTCCAGCCTGTTAAGCTCACCTAAATCTGCTCCCTAACCCCTTATAGTAGATTTTGAGAGCACATGGGGGATTGCGGAAGGGAGGAAAAGGAAAGTCCACTCAAACTATTCCTGGATCTCACCTGTGGCTCAACCTAGCTGTGCATGTAGCAAAAAGCAAATTAATGTGCAACTAGCCAATTGGCATAATAATTGCATTCTGCAGGTGAGAGTTTACTGTGGATCTTATCATATCAGGCAATCTCTTTTGCACAATATAAGACTAGGGCTTTAGTGTTGTGACACCTACACTTTGAAATTCTGTTCCCTTGAATATTAGACTGGTCCCACATCTGTTTTCTTTTTGGCACCTACTGAAGTTCTTTTTTCAGCAAACTGAAGTCTTTCCTAGTCTGATTCTATTTGGATATATTTCTATTATTTTATCAATTGTTGTTTACAGCCCTGGTCTACATTGAGAGGAAGGGCTGGAAATAATTGTATAAATAAATACACTATGGAAGGGTAATTTCTTTGTGTTCAGTGGGTCAAATTTATACTATAAAACATTTAGAAAACAATTTCACAATCATGATTTTTAAATTTATTAACAATCTCACATTTCCTTGGTACTACAATGGCTGACCCCCAAAGTTAGCAAATTTCCAAGATTTAATACAAAACAATAGCTGGCATAGACAGGAAGTTTAAATTGTGAAAGAAAATAATAAAAAGGAAAGTATTTATATAGATAGATTCACTGTCTAAGAAACACAGCATTTCTGCTCAGAAGAAAATATTCATGTAGCAGATCAGACATTCCTAGGGGGAGGAGGGAAGGTGGAGAGTACCCATTTTTTCCACTTGCATTTTTTTTCACTTGAATAATACACAACATGAAACATTTTCTTTATATTCTCAGAAATTATAGCCATGACCTAATCCTTAGTCACCAAGACAGTGACAACAGAGCTTAAGCTCAGCGCAACTAACCTATTCTTAAAAATGCAGACTATCTAAAAACATATATTGGATAAGAAATGAGGAATTATATAATTATACTAAATAAAAGCCGGAAGAAGCATCAAATAGCAGGGATTTCATAACTAGCTGAGAAGCGATAAAATCATCAATTGTTAACTGAAACAAATTGTACAGTAAATGAAGAAGTGATTTTGATAGGCATTTTAATCATTTAAAGATGCTAAGGCAATATTACCACCACTATTAACCCACTCGAGGATGTAACCATCCTAGTAGCAGGGTAATGACAGTAATGTTATTCAATGTTATTGCTTTTTTTGTATACTTCTATACCTAATAATAATAATAATAATAATAATAATAATAATAATAATAATAATTTTTTATTTATACCCCGCCCTCCCCAGCCAAGGCCGGGCTCAGAGCGGCTTACAAGCAATAATAAAAACAAGATGAATGATTACAACTTAAAAACAAAAATAAAATACAACATTAAAATAATGGACCATTAAAATATTAAAATGTAGCCTCATCACAGGAGAAGGAAAAGAAAGGAAAAAAAGAGAGGGAGGGAATCAAATTCTACCTTAGAAAACTATTAACAAAATCAAGGTGATTATCACACATTAGAATTTAACTATTGTTAGAGAAGAACAGTAAAATATGACTTTTAAAAATATCAGTTACTATAAAATAATATAGTAGACAGTGAGATACTTGAAATCTAAACATGCACATTCTAGCCCAGCAATCCACTTTGAAAGTATGCTATATTCAATGTTGCATGAACAGACTTCTGCTCTAGAGAGTTCCCCAAAATCTCGGCAGCGGACTTTGTGGATGCATGGGGGCACTATGGGGGTGGAAATTTGTTCCTCCAGTGGAGTGTGTTATCCTCTTTGAAAGACATTAATGGATTTCATCCATGGAGTTTCTCCTCTGATTTCCTTATTGAACATAAGGATCAGCTCCTCATTCTTGCTACTACCAATCAATTGAATCAGTAATTTCATTAATTCAGGTAGAGAACTTTTTATTTATTACATCTATATACTGCTCGTTATCCAAGGATCACAGCATGGTTTACAGTATAACTTTGTATCAGGGTTACAGATAGGTAGCCGTGTTGGTCTGCCATAGTCAAAACAAAAAAAATCTGAAGAAGTGTGTATCTGAAGTAGTGTGCATGCACACGAAAGCTCATACCAAGAACTGACTTAGTTGGTCTTTAAGGTGCTACTGGAAGGAATTTTTTTTGTTTTGTATCAGGGTGTTAACTTGAAAAGAGATGTTTCATTGAATCACTGTAGCTCACTTGCTGGAACCAATTGAACTCGTTCACTGTCTTGAGCATCTTTCCGCAATGTACCTGCTTGCTGCTTATTAAATGATGTACTCTAGATTTAGCTCACTTTGGCAGATTTATAGGGGATAGTGAATGGATACACCTGTCTTTGGACAAGGACACTGTACTAAATGACCTTTCAGCACCATCCAACTCCATTTGCTATTGTTCTGGAAAGGGATGCAAGCTTGAAGCAGATTTATGAACTGAAACTTTAGTTGATTGATCAATGGGGATGTTATAGTAGGTAATACTGAGAGTTAAGGGGAAAGCACTCATTTTTGCAGGTGATTTGGCTCTGGTGTGTTATGATAAAAGATGACACAACTTCCTTTTAGTTTGCAACTCCTTCTTTGATTAATCAAAAAGGCACATATCTAGGTACTGGTAAAATGCAAATATGCTTATATTTAATATTTAATTGAAATGAATATTTGATTGAATGAACTTATTAGAGTGTAGATTAATTCTTCAGCCATTTGACACCTCTAATTCTATAAAATCAACAGAACTTATTATAATGTGTTTAGGAATGGGATATCCCATACTGGAGGGGAGTTAAAAATTGTCCTGACCATATCTGCAAGTTTCTGAAAGCGTGACTTTCATTTTTAAAATTTATACAATTTATATTGAATAAATAAATTGGGAAAAAATCATAATTTGCATGATTACTTGCAAAGCTCTAAAGCAACGTATGTTGTTTTCAGTGTTCACAACACTATGAAATCTCACTTGTGGTTCAGTTTTGTAGAACAACCTCATTATGAATTTGATATTATTTCCATAATATGTCCATTGTTTTCTTGCACCATGCACTGTTACATCTACATATGGGCTTGCAACAAGCTACATCTGTCCCTGATACATGATACAAGAGAAATATTCCAGGAATGCTCTGACCACTGCTAAGCTACAGTGTATAGATTCATAATATTCCCCATGGAGCTACTACTGGAGGAGGAAATGTATTCTTAATCAAGCGACTTGCAAACCTTTTCATGCTGTAGGAAAAAAGGTCCCCAAATATACTTTATAGGAATTTCAGGAGATGGAGTCAACCTTGCCAGGAGTCAACTGCCTAGAGCAGTTTGAAACAGGACGGAACTACATTGTGAAGGCTATAAGCTTTCAGGGGGAGAATGTATGTTGATGTTTATATTCTTGTTTAGATACAGCTTTAGACTGAGAACCTTAAGATTTCCTGACAATATCTGTAGGCTTACTCACTCTTATTCTTTGTATTTTGCTGTGTTGCTAATTCACAGCAAAATCTGTGACAGATTTTATTTATGAGAGAGAAATAGGAAAAGCAAGTTAAATATAGGAAATGAACTTTAATTGTGCAGTGTGTCAACATCTGGATTGTCGTTTACTCCAGGAAAACTTGACGTGGCATATCTTCCAAAGAAATACTATTTTCCCCTCAGTTTTTTGGCTTTTGTTGCGATTGTTTGTTTTTGGCTTACTGAGTTCAAAATTATGGTGACTCATTCAGCACCAGAACTGAACAATGGAGACACAATAAAAGCCCTCATCTGTGTCTGAAAGCCAACTTGGATAATTAGATCAAGAGTGTTCCTTCAGCCACATGTTGATGCACTGAGGCAGGGTTAGGTTACCGTAAATTAGCAGTGCTGGAAAAGCTGATCAACTTGGTTTATACATGAGCTACAAAGTCTGCCCTTGCATTGGACTGTTACTTCTTCAGTTGACTGTGTAGAAGAGTTGTTCCTAACATGGTGCCCTCCAGATGTATTGAACTACAACTCCCACCACCGATAGCCAGCATGGGCAACGGTCAGGGAGTTCATAAGCCAAAACAGCTGTGGGGAAAGCAGGTTGTGGAAATGCAGCTGCTGAATAACCAGTAGAAATGTCCCTTCAGAAGCTGCTTCAGATTCTACATGCTGTTCTTTCCCAACACTGGTTTATATTTTTGTTTGATCTAATCAAACAAATGAACAGCTGAACAGGAATCTAAACCGACTTAAAATTTAAGATGTCAGTTAGTCTAATATGAAACAGTTCTGCTGAAGACCAGCCCCCAAAAGGTGGGAAGTGTGTTTTGCTTAAATTTTCAGAAGGTACAAGCAGCCCCTGATTGTCATGACGTTTGAGCAACATGTGGCCAAATGGATCTGTTTGGCACCATGATGTTATTAGGTTCACAGTTTGATCCCTGATTGGTTGGGATTTTGAAGAGGGAGAAGATCCTGCAAATGTGTCAGAGCAGCAGTAGACCACACCTGTGAACAGGCATGTAAAAGCGTTAAATACCCAAAAGGAAGAAGGTTGTGATAGCCACACTGTGAAGCCCATGGAAATGCTTTTTAATTTATATGGATGTATAAGGATGACTGGATAAGAACTGAAACATAATTCTCAACAAGTATTTAAACACTTGAAAGTTAATTAAAAGTGCCAAATGCCTGGCTACCACACGTAGCCTTCTACACATGTATGCTTGGGCTTGTCTGTATTTGAATGGAAGAAGTGATGAGTGAATCTTAAGCAGCAAAATTATATTGTAGTGAATTCCTAGATCTGAAGAATGCTAAAATGAATGCTTCACATTGGTTGCAAATACTTAAATACTGTACATGTGCTCATCCATGCATTCCAACAAGATTTTCAAGGCTCCGTACATTATATGTGGATTGTGGGGAGGAGAATCTATTGGCAAGAGCTGTTTCTTATGTGCCTATATTGATTTAACCTAGTCTGCCTCACAGGGTGATATTCTTAATAGTTATTTGATTTATTACCGACCCTCCATTGTAAAGTCTCGAGGTGGATTACAATAATGTAAATTGTATTATTAAAAATAGTTTTAAAACAAATTACAGTTACAATAATAGAGTGGAGCCTATTAATAGGGTGGACCCTATTATAAGTATAAATGTGGTTGGGTGTGTGAAGGATAATGTACATAACAGTGGGAATAAGCTTACTTTAACATGTGGGACATATGCAGTGGTACCTTGGGTTACAAACACTTCGGGTTACAGACTCTGCTAACCCGGAAGTAGTACCTCGGGTTAAGAACTTTGCCCCAGGATGAGAACAGAAATCGCACAGTGGCAGTGCGGCGGCAGTGGGAGGCCCCATTAGCTAAAGTGGTACCTCAGGTTAAGAAGGGTTTCAGGTTAAGAATGGACCTCCAGAACAAATTAAGTATGTAACCAGAGGTACCACTGTATATCTAAATATCTGATGCAATAATCAGACCAGATTCATGTTAACTGAAGCTTTGAAATGATAAGGTCCCATTTCCTTCTACATCTTCACAGCAGCTATATGAAGTAAGTTAGGTTGAAAATTGGTTACTGGCCCATGGCAGGAAGTGAGGAAAACCAATGTTGTGTTTAAAATGTGAAACTGCACCCAGTCAGAGAATTTTCTTTTTGTTTAACAAGGTTAGCAAAATGTGTTTTGTTTCTATTTTCCTGGGAGCTGTAAAACACCACCAAGTCAGAGTATTCTTTTATAGTCCACAATCGCTTAGACCATAATAGATTTGTTTTTAAGATAACAGAAGACCTGGAGATGATGATGATGATAAAAATAAAGCTCTTTAGAAAGTTATTTATTTCTTTCATAAAGTTTGTACATCACTTGACTGTATAAGACAAAACCAAACCTTCAAAGTAGTTTATAAAAAGATAGAGCATGAAAACCAAGAAAAATTTACAACAATACTTAAAAACACACAAAGGGTTAAAATATTAAAAACAGGTTAAAATTAACACCAATGCTTTTAAATTAATACATTTCATGTATTTCTTATGGGGGAAGGGGACCCTAACAACCTTAATTAGCCCTTGCTTATCACTAGAATATTTGTGTGTGTGTGTGTGTGTGTGTGTAATGCCATCAGTTTGAGATATACTTTGTGGTTATGGCAAAACACTTTTTCAAAGGGTTAAAAAGAAATCACAGTGCTTAAATTTTGAGTGCCTGAGCTGTCATCAATCATAATGTTGTTTTTTGAAATTATAAACAAAATCACTAAAAAAAGAGGGTTATAATGTTTGGGTTATTTTTTGTGGTTAAGTGACTACTAATGTTTCCATTTAAATGATGAAAATGGGAAAACAGCTTTAGTGAGGCAGTTCAGTTGTCTGTGAGCAGATGTTACTCCAATATAATCGGTAGTTACAGCATTGTAGTTAAAAGACAAACCACTTTTATTCCATACTTTTGAAATGGTACTGATCAATCAGTGAATGAACATAATTTGCAGAGAGCAAGACAATCAGTTCAGTTTTATTCAGACATTTCTAGAAAGAAAAAGCCACTTAAATATTTTATCAAAGTTGACACTGATCTTAGTTTCCTTTCATGGGGAACCTTTGGCCTGCCAGATCTTGCTGAACTGCTACTGCTATCTATCCCAGCAAGCATGACCAGTGGCCAGGGATAATGTGAGTTGTCGTTCAGCAACATCTGGAATTCCAAAGCTTCCTCACATCTGCTGTAAAGATTACATAGTAAGTTGTCATTTGGACAAATTTTATGTTCACTTTTCAGCTTAATGGTACAAGGTAGTGGACTGTATAATGTCGAATCAAGAAGAATGCTTTGTTATTTTTCTGAAGAAATTTGCAATCTAGCCCTACATGTTTTCACAAAGTATTCTGTTTTCTTTAGTTGGAGGATGGGGAATCTGTGGTGCTACAGATGTTGGTTTCCAACTCTCATCAGCCCCAACCAGTTTGGCCAGTGGTCAGGGATGATGAGAGTAGTAATGGGAGGGGCTCACGGGTTTGCCATATGCCGATGAGTCTGTTGATGTGTGTGTATATTCACACAGTCAATATCTGATGTCACCTGGAATTAAACTATCTGAAGGGCATGTAGCAGGATTTGTGGGGACTATATTTGCAACAAGAAAGATAAGCCTGAAGGGTAGTGGAATCCATAGTCCATTGGATTCTGCTGTTCCACAGGGATCCCTTCATGGTGAGTGCAAAATTCATAGTGTTCTGAAGGGGGGGGGATGGTTGTCTGAATGACCCTGAAGCAAATCGGACATGGGGATGACCTTGATTACGGTATACCACCTTAGTTAATTTTGTAGGGGATTTTTAGGGGGGGGGGGTAAGAATATTTTCTTTCCTCCAATGTGGCATGCAGCTATCTACAACATACATTATTCCAGGAGATAGACTGTGGGATCTGGGAATATCTGGGAAACAAAATCTCCTTCTGAAATCTGCCTATGATCTACTGAGAGCTCTTTCTCTAGTGTTCTTTTGTATCATACAAACTGATTCTCAGAAAGAGCTTAGGAGCCAAGTCATAAAAGTAAAAGAAGGAAGTGCAAACCTGAGAGAAAAAGGAGGTTTTATTTAAAAATATATAAAAGAGCATAGAAACATGATATGAAAGCAAAGGAAAATGTTGACTGACAGAGGAACCTAGTATTTCTTGAAAGGAAACCAGCTATTCTTGACTCTTGCCTGCAGAGCGTCTTTACAGACTCTCCATGGTTGTCCCTAAGACCAATCAAACTATCAAGCATTATTCGTTCCCATTTGTCCCATTATAAATAGGTTTCCATTAATAGGAAACTTGACCCATGCATACACAGAAAGATTGGCATACAGGTGCTTTCTTATGCATGCATACCTTTCACAAAATCACTCATAAACCTGAATGCACTTGTACATTATTTTATAGTTCATATTAAGTATGCCTACTGCTGGCACCTTAATATATCTATATCTATTTATCTATCTAATCTCCCCCCTCCCATGTTATGGCTGATATAATCACTATATTATACAAGAGGACAATGAAACAGGCTCCAAATGAGATTCCTTGTGCAGCATCACTTCGAGTGTTTTATTGTATCCAACAGAGAAGCAAGAATGTTTCCTAAATCTGACCAGATTACTGATTATGCTCTGCTAATTAAGGCACAAGCTGTTTGAATAAATTGTCCACTCAGACACATGCATAGGATGTGACTATTTTTGAAGTGTGATTTAGTAAAGAATTGGTTGTAACACTGAGAGCCCCCAAAGAGAATCAGAGCTTCAGTGCAAATCTGTCTGAATATATCTCTCCATGAGACATTAGACAAGTGGTCTTAAAACTTTTCACTTCTTTGGAGCTATTTCCATACCAGTTCATCTGCCTCAGAACCCCTGGACTTTCCAGAAGGGTCAGCCTTGTCCACCATATTTCTTACTTGGTCAACCAACACTTTCCACACCTCCTGCACTGTAACTCTACCCAATGTTGCATCTGATCTTGCACTCCTGCTGTCCTCTTCCTCAGGTGGATCAGTGTGTCTGGTTGTTAACCAGAAGGTTGGTGGTTCCAGCTCATCCAGGGTTGTCTGTGAGCAGGATTCCTGCATTGCATGGGTTGGATTAGATGACCCTCAAGTCCCCTTCCAGCTCTATGATCCTATATTCTATTGAAAAGGGCATACCCGGCTCTGTATTTGCAGAATAATATAGGCAAATTGTCCACAAATATGTATCTTTTTGTTCTGAGCAGCACCTGTTAAAAACTTCAGAGTTTAACCTCACATGGCACATGAGTTTATATTATGTATCCAGCTGGTTATTGGAACCCTGCTGTTTGCTAATGTTTCAGCTATAAAACTGTGTGGTGCATGTTAAAAGTTATCCTTTCCATAGCACACTATTTTTATGCAAGACATGGCTCTCTGCAACCAACAATGTATGTATACCTGTGCACTTCAGATGCATTTGTTACTGGAGAAGTAGTAATTGTATACTGATGAAGCGAAAGAACAGTGACCTTCGTCAGGAAAGATGACTATTTTTCTGGCAGAGCCCTAGCCCATGATAATAAACCTATTGAATTGAGATAAGTAAGAGGTTAGATTTAACAAACTGAAGAAGACTCTACTCCCATTGGCAAGTCAGGGGCTCTTGTTACTTTCATCAATAAATAGAAAGGGCTAGTTATTTCTAGTGGGTAGAGATTGCAGTTCTCAGACAAACAGAATAGCCTATATCCATAGGGTTCAGGTTCAAAGTTCAGTCTGGACCTGGAGCCCAAGGTCTCCTTGGAGGAGGAGTGGTGCCCTCTAGCAAATTTCCATTCTGCCAGTAACCCAAACATTCCTGCCCCAGGATTGGAGGTCATTACCCCCAGCATCCTGTGCTACCACCCCATCTCCCCCAGAGGCAGAGGAGACGGTGAGCTAGGCAGGACCTTCAGGGCTGCCACCGAAATGCCCAGATAGCTACACTGGAGATTATTCTGGAGAATGGGAAATTGCATGAAAGCATCTGGCCAGATCTGTTGCTGCCTGGGAGCCAGGAAGGGGTGAAGCCTCAATTCCTTCTATAAACTCCCAGTCAGTGCTGCTTCATTGCTTGAAGCCACTGCTTCCATACAACCCCAAGCTCCAGTCTTCTAAGGAGATGTACAGTGACCTTAGATTATCAGTAACGAGCATCTGGATGAAACACTTTGAGATTCTTTGTTTATACAGAACAGGGTTCTTATCTCAGGATAATAACCCTGAAATAACAGCCTCTTGAATCTTTACTGCAAGCAAACAACTTAAACATCATTAACTTGTTTCAAAATTTGTTATTTTTTGGTATGTGTTTATTAGCTCCCTTCCAGCAACATCCTCCCCACAATTTCTAAATAATATGTCCTAATATTTTAGCTGGGGATGCATATGCTTGCTAAGTGCCTTTCCCCTTGTATTTGTATGGCAGGCTCACTCTGCTTTGCTATGAATTATTTAGTATCCCGACACCTTCCCAGTTCTCTTTGTCTCAGGCAGACAAATCACTGGTGAAATGCATGTGTATTTATGCAAAACTGAAAATGCAAGACAGTTTAACTCTGTGAGATAAATATTCTTTGGTGACAGCAGAATGTTTCTCCTCTATCCTACCATGCTTGTGAAGATAGTTCAATAAACTACTTTACAGTGCTCCTGATCTGCCCAGCAAACAGAAAAGATGTGAAAAGAGGAGACACTTTCTTCTCTGTGATGTGATATACTGTGGCCATCATGCAGAGATGTTGCCAAATTGCATTTCATCTCTCTGAGAAATTTATTCTACCTTTAAAGAAAGTATAAGCTGTATCAAATGGGTTAATCCAAATGGGCTTAGAATGATTTTTATTATTTGGGAGAAAAGCATAAAATACAACAAAACTACCAAATGCTAATCTGAAACCGCTTTGAGGTTGTTTGTTTGTTTGTTTGGTGGTGTTATTTTTCTTGCAAGCAAGTGGTATATAACTTTTATGAAATAAATAAATAAATAATAAATGCCTTCATAGGTAATATTCTAGTTATTCTTGTCATAACTCAGTAACACTGACTCTTCTGAATCAGAGGAGCAGTCCTAAGATGCCAAAACCATGAGTTTGGGCAAGGCCCTCTGTCCCTGGCATATCTCATGAATCAGCCACTCAGGCAATCTCTATTGCAAAGACTTCCATGGATAAGAAGCCACTCACACCACTATTTTCAGTGAGATAAAAACTCCCATTGGTGGCAATTGGACCTTTGCTTTTTTTGCAGCTATAGGTGCAGGAGGCCTCAGCTCTAATCAGGGCATTGGGAAGAGCAAAGAGTTAAAGTTCACCTCTGCTAGTGCTACGTACAGTCCTGATTCAGCCCAGCCAGCTTCCATGCCATCCATTTATTAAACAAAAAAATAGTCATGCAAAGCCAAGCCACATGACAGTCATATTTAACTTGGCCCTTAGTCCTACCTATCTCTCAAACTATGTGCTGTCCCAGGTCCTGATGCTGAATTAGCACTATGTGTCACCCACTGTTGCTTGTTGGACTCCTGTTACAGTTTCTGCAATCCATCTCTAGCAGGGATTACAGTATTACAACCCACAAATGTTGGTACCCACTGCCAGGCAGTGAAATACCACAATGAACCTCATTACAGAAAGATTCCTTCCTTATTAGTGACAACAAATTGAATGCTAGGAATTGCTTTCCTATTTCTCCACACCTGCCACCCTATCTCAAGTTTAAAAGACATATCAAACTGGATGTCATCATACACTGCAGATGCTAAAAGATGTAAGAGAGCCTGTTCACTATGAGAATAATCTCCTGACATCCTGACTTATCCAAGTATCAGTAGATGTCTTTCCTGAGTAAAGGCTTGGTAAATACTTGAGGAATTTCTCTTACGTTGTTCTCTTGGTAAAAGATACAGAGAGTTCCTGTATTGATTTCACTGGGAGCACAACCCCTGCTATATAGTGTGACTGGGGTGGATGTTTCAGTTCTAAAGGACACACATTTGGATTGAAAGCACAGCTCTATTGAAATTGCTGCACCTGTTTGTGGTATTCTGCTGTGTAAATGAAACATAAATTTCTGCTTTAGGAAACAGCAAGCATTTAAGCAAACAACATTTTTGGTAAATAATTATTTTGACATGGGTCTTTAAATGGCCTCATTCACATTTTTTTTTAATTTTTATGTCAAAGCATTCCCACCCCACAAGTAGCATATTGTGTGATGGCCAGGGGTTGGTAATGCTTCACATTCAAATGGAAAACCTAATTTAATCAGTGTCTGAATTCTGAAAGCACTTATTTGCCTTCAGTTTTTCACCTAGCTGACTCACATTTTTTCATAAGTGTATAAAAAGATAATTTAAATGCTTTTCTGTTCATATAAAATGTTTTAGTGGAGTGCTAGGACAACAAACAAACAAACAAAAACAAAACCCTGTTTGTATTGTCCCCACATATTCATGATATCCATCTAACAGGACAATCTCACACATGTCAATTCAGAAGTAAGTTTCATTTAGCCCGTTGTAACTTACTCCTAGGTAGGTGGGATGGGCATACTTTACACTGGGTGGTATACTTTACACTGGGGAAAATAAGCCTTTAAAAAGTTTTTGACTTACTCCAACCTTTTTGCCAGTGAAACATCTGTGATTGAGGTAAATAGAGATTGGAATAGGAGTAAGTCTCAGCCTGCCCCACTCTTCCTCCAGAAAACCCCTTTTTGGGACTTACCACAGCCTCAGAAGGCTTTGAGGAGGCTGGGAGGGCTTAAGACTTAGCTGAGCTGGGATAAGAGACTTCAGCCTAGACTCAGCCAGAGATCCACCTATTCTAAATTCCTCTCGCCTTGGTGGATCTTGGGTTTGAATCCCTCCCCAGGTTCCCTAACCATCTTACAGCAAACTCCTCTGCATGTTGACTCACTCCCATTGCCAGGTAAGCAGGTATAGGATTGTTGTTGCTGTTTATACATTTTTATTAATACAGGCAACCTCCCATTTACATGTTTTTAATATGTGCATGGCCACACACATATGCATCACGCTGATCCCAGAAGCAACCCGAAAACATCACAAAAGGGGGCAGAATGTGGTGGGGGCAGATTGGGGTGTTTGCAGGCTTTTACAATGGTCTTTCAAATACATGTGATTTCACTTATGTGTGCTGTGCCTCGGAACGTAACCCCCATGTAAATGGGAATTGCCTGTATTACTCTATCTACAAACATGTACATATAAAATGCAATGATCAAAGGGGAAAACAAAAGTCAGATTAAACTATTGTAACAGCGAACATATCACCATTATTTACAGAAAGGTGAGATCTGTTTTTCAATCATTAATAAACATTTTCCAATTTCTGGGATTATTATTTTGTGATTTTTTTTTCTCCAACTCAAATACATTTGGTTAATTTAGCAAGAACTACACATATAACTGACTGGCTCATTTTTAAAAAAACTTAGTATATTGTATATCTTTCAATATTTTGCATAAAATACTCCGTGCTAAAATTGTTTCATGATGGATCTTTGGGGTGTTATTTGTAAAATTCTTGTTGGGTCTGAGTCTAAAAGAAAAAGTCTTATTCTACTCATTGATAACTGAATATCTGACCCAAATTCATATGCTATGCCTATGTTCTGTAGTAGTAAAAGAAATTGCAGATGAATCACAGATGTTAAAAAGATTCAGACACTAGGCATACAGTATCACAGCTTAAACCACATTTTCAGACCATGCTTTAAAATAAAGTGCTGGTAACTTTTGTTGGAATGGGGCAGTTAAATTGAGCCCAATGCTACACAGACTTCTGTCTTCTTCAGCCTATATGAAGCTGGTTAGGTCGATACAATTCTTATGGGCTGAATTTACCCTTTTGCAGTAGACTCTGTCCGCACATTATACTGCTGCACACTGAGGTAATAATATAAATTAACCCTAATGGAGCAGTCCAAACCCAGGTCTAGGATCCATTTAGGATCCTGTGGATCTCCAGCTCAACTGCCTCCACCCTGGCTCATCTGGGGTTATACTGGTGTAAGTCTCCAACTGCAGCTTAGACTGAGAAAGACTGGAGTAAGTCCCTTGCTGAGGATGGTGTAAGCTGAGGACGGAGTAAGTCCCCAAGGAGAGGGTGTTCCAGGGATGTGGCAGGGGCACATCTTTTCGGCTCAGGCATGTGAATTGGAAGCCTGATGGAACTTACACTAGCAAAAAAGGTAGTGTAAGTTACCACCTATTTTACAGGCATGTTTCTGCTCTGTTAGGTTTGAGCCAACTGAACTGACTGTAGGCTCACTCCTGAAGGGGGCTTGGCTCGGGTGTATTTTATGCAGGTGTAACTTGAACTGACATAAATTGCAGTGGGTAGCCCTAGTTAGGATTGCTCCCTAAGTCACTGCAGCCAAACCTACACATCTGAGTTTGTGGCAAAGGGCCTCCAGAGCATGGATCTTTTAGAATGACTTCACACATAGGTGAAGAAAGGCACAGATCAGTTTTGATAACATATGCTGCATTTTTATTTGCCCATTTGCATCCAATTAAGTAATTTCTGAAGGCAAGCAACTTTTACCATCCCATGAGCTGGACGATAGGAGTTGTATTTACATGACGAATCCCTGTGTGGCTCTGTTGGAGACAAGACCTCTGTAAATTATTAATAAACTTTGGCAGAGATGCAGAGGTAAAAAATAACAGTTGTGCTATCGCATTTCAGCTGAGGAAGCATTCATTGAAATTCTATATGGGTATGAAGCATTGGGAAAGGCATCATTTAATAGTTAAATAGATTGGCTGATCCTACAGGAAGAAAATAATCTAGTCAAGGATTCCTCAGTATACTATTGACCCAAATTAAATGAAAGTCCAGATGTTTACAATCTGAAGGATGTGGGGAAAAAGAGGGAATGTTTGTCAAAATTTGATTAAAACAACTTATGTAGCAAAACTATTTTTGTTTTTATAGATGGAAGTGGTTTACCACAGAATCATAGAATTCACTGGATATGCATTTTTTCCTTATTTTAACTTTTTGTGCATGGATACGTTATGACTCCACTGGCACACATGAAGAATCTTCTTTTACAACTCCTGCTCTTAGGTTAAAATTGAAAATACCTATTTCAGTAGGTTGGATTGAGGCTTAGTCATACATTGAGTAGACTGCATGAAATCAATGAGATTTGAGTTAGTCCTTCCCATTGCTAAACCATTGTCCTGTCCTGGCTCAATGAAATGTTTCAATGAAATGGAGAGCCAGCAGCAGCAAAATGCCAAACATAACTAAGTGCCTTTGTTATGAAGAAGTCTAAACTGGATCTGTGATAGAATTCCTTACTGGTTCTCATCTGGCAGTACCTGCAGTTCACAGCAAGGTTTCATATCACACCCTGTGAAACAGAGCACATGTATGATGGGCATGCACCTATTCAGTTTGGATATATGAGGAGCAGAGTGGAACAAAATCTGCACTCTGGTGTGCTCTCAGCATGTCCTGCACCCTTCCATCAAGTGCTTAGCTGATTGGACAAGGGACCAGAGAACATGGAAGGCCATGCTGATGGCAGCAAACCCACTTAGTAGCTGCCTTTGGTTATGCTACTCCCCACCAAGTTCCCAGTCCTTTCCACCTGCCGCAGCACCATGTATAAATGTGACAGCTGCTCAATGGCAGAAACATTTGCTTCTCTAAGAATTTTATGTTGGAGTAACTGGACATGTGAATGGGTTAATTTCCTTCATGAGTGCAAATCACTCAATGGATGAGCTATTTGCAGGTGCAAGGTCATCCAAGGTGGTTGCTACAGCAACGACCCAGTGACTCGTGTATATTTGTGATTAATACATGTCAATTCAGTGGTCTGTTAGTCTGCAGTTAGTCTGTGTATCTGTTAGTTGGTTAGGCAGTCAGTGTTACTTATCCAGTGTTATGTCTTAAATTATATAACTTATTTAGAGCAACAGAAATACTTTGTACTTGTATGTATCTGTGTGTATCTGCAAAAGCCTACAAGCTGTATATATATATATATACAGTACTGTACTTACAAAACTGTTTTACTGAGCCTAATCTTCTGCAACAGTAACCTTTCTCTGCTTCTGTGTGGTGACTGGTACTGGGAGTAACTTCCACTTTATGGGCATCTCGCTTGAGATTCCCTGCATTTTATCTCATACTGTGTGCACCCTGTAAAAATCTCTCTGCTCAAAACAGAACCTACCAATTCCCATATGCTTCCCACTCCCTTTCTTCATCTCTTAACTGTAAGGTACACGAAGTGATTGGAGTGGGGGAACATACTTTATTCATACTGGGCTACATGCAGTGCTAGTCATACGCAAAGTAGACCTATTGAAATTCACGAGGATGACTAGTTTTAATGGGTTTACTTTGAGTAGAATGCAATTGGGTATAACCCATTGTAAATATTTAGAAAACCAAAGTTGAAAAAATATTTAGGTTAGACAGAGGCCAGCTACAAATGAAAAGGTTCTCACTGACCCTTTGAAAATATGATGATGTTCAGGCAAGGTAAATAGAACCATATTTATGTCCCACTCTAACATTTTCTTAACTAACTTGAAAAGATACGGTCTTGATTATGTTTTGTATGACTCATTTTAATTGAACTCATATAGAGGAAATTAACATCACATAAATCTCTTACATAGTTAATTTCAAAATTAATAAAACTAAGTAAGATACTTACAACTACAGCATTTTTAATAATTAGTCATATATGAAAAAGAAATGGCTTGTAAAAAGAAAATAGCCATTTATGTAGACATTATAGCTTCAGAGAACTACAGAAAGTTCATTTCTGGAGTCCCTTGATTTTCCTTGGACACATTAATTATCTGAATTTATTCATTATACTATGAGCAGAATATATGAAAGGTCTTAAGCAGGGGTGGGAGTTTTAGGCTTGAGGACTGAAAGTGGCCCTCTAGGCCTCTCTTTCTGGCTCTCAGACTGAATCCTACTTACCCATAGTATGAAGTGGTTCCATGGCTTCAGTCCAATGTATGCTAAGCCAGGAATAAGCTCAGTTGAACTCTGTGGAACTGACTTCAGAGTAAACATGCTTAAGATTGTTTTCTGTATTAACTACACCACCACCACCACTGCAACAGTAATCCTGATTTAGATCTGGCAGTTGTAAGATTCCAAAGACATGTGAGAGGCATTGCTCTAGCAGTTCAGCTGGGAGACTTTGTGTCTCTTTGGCATGTGTGCATTTCTTTCTTTCTTTCTTTCATGTGCTTTCTGGCTGACAGATAAAACCCACATAAGGAAAGGGACTTATGCAGACAGTGATTGAGCAGAATCTCACATGCTATTTCCCCTTAACATTTCTTGTTTTACCGTCAATTCATTACGCTACATAAATAAAGGGAGAAATTGGTGGTGATGGTTGGTATTCAGTTCTGCTACATTCCTGATTAGGTTTCAGTGAACCTGGTTTCATTAAAATAGATTGGGGATGTTGTTTTGTTTTAGACAATAGTTCTGATTTCACTGTAGAATTCCAACGCAGTTCTCATGTCTTCAGTTTAGCAATCTCTTTCTTCTACTTCCAAGTTTTTGATTTGCTTGAAGCATTTGGAATGCATTGGTAAATGCTGGACATAATGGAAGCAAAAATGGGATTCTTAGGATGCTGCATAATGCCACAGAATAGCCTACATTTCTAGACATTCTTTTGAACACACAGTACTGGGGGTCAGAGCAAAATTATACAGAAATCACTACACTGTGGGAGGGTTGTATTCTAATCCTGAAATCTCTGGGATTTACTGTTTTTGTTTTGGTTATTTCAATTTATTACCTACTCTTTGTCATAAGGCCCCAGGGTGGGTTACAACAATTTAAAATTAAATATTAAAAACTGTTTAAATCAAATTACAGTCACAGGAATAGTGTAAGTCCTGAAAACATGTACCTCAATTGTCAAAGGCCAGGGTAGAGAGATGAATCTTCAGCATATGATAGAAGCTACATAATGAAGGTGCTCAACCCACCCTTGTGGGGAGGGAATTCCATAAACTAGGAGTTTCCGCAGAGAATTCCCTCTCCCAGGCTATCACACAAACACACACACACATACACACACTGCCCAACTTCTGAACTACCAAGCGGACTACCTCTCTCCCTATAAACTGACCCAGATCCTATAATCATCATCTGAGAACCTTCTTTATGGGCCTCCTCCATGAAGAGGTCCAGAGGGTGGCAACTCAAGAACAGGCCTTTTCTGTGGTAGTTCCCCACTTGTGGAATGCTCTCCCCAGGAAGGCTAGCCTGGCACATTAATTGCATATATTTAGGTTCCAGGTAACAGCATGCCCTGCAGTCCTTGGATAAAGGACAGTATAGAAATAATAATAATAATAATAATAATAATAATACTTTTAGGCAGCAGACAAAAACATTCCTCTTCTCCTGGGCCTTTGACTAATCAAACAAACTATGGCCTTTTAAACTGTTTATGTGGGGTTATTGTTTTTGTTTGTTAGTATATGTATTTTTGTGCCTCCTCTGTGTTCCTCCATGAGGATGGTATAGGAATAATAATAATAATAATAATAGTAACAACAACAATGGTCTGCTCTGCGGATCTTAATGTCTGAGTACATCTGTAAAGAAGAAGGGTATCTTTCAGGCCTTAGATGTTTAAAGTCCTAAACACCAATGTGGACACCTCAAATTGTGCCCGGAAATGAACTGGCAATGAATCTAGCTCTTTCAAAACATAGGTTATATTAGTTCTAAAAGGAACCCCAACCAGTAATCTGGCTGCTGCATTTTGGACCAGTTAAATGTTCTGAATTGTCTTTGAGTGCAGCACCATGTAGAGTGCACTGCAATAATCCAGTCTGGAAGTTACCAGAGCATGGAATACTTTGACTAAGTCATATCTGTCCAAAATGGGTCACAGCTGCTGAACCAGCCAGAACTGGAATTAGGGGTTCTTAGCTACTGAGGTCTCTTGAGCCTCACGTGACAAATTCCAGTCCAGGAATTTGCTCCTTCCAGTGAAGTACAGCCCTATCCAGAACAGGCCTTCTATTCACCTTCTGGACCTGAGAACCTGGAACACACAACATCTCTGATTTTTCAGGGTTCAGTTTCAATTGGTTGGCCTACATCCAGCTCATCACTGCATCAAAGCACTAGTCTTGTGCCCCAAGCACCTCTCCCAGTTCAGATGGAACAGAGATATAGAGCTCTACTCCAAAACTCCTGATTGGAAATGTACTGGAAAGTTCACCAAGATAGAGACCACTGGTCCAGAGATGATATCTGCTAACTGAGGAATGTGGCACATAATTGTTTGCAGTATTCTACACTACTTTCAGTCACAGAATCAAAGAGGGTTTGTGGAGCATCCAGCACTGTCACTTTTGAGTTATAATGTGACAGTGCAGATACAGCAGTTCCTGTCCAATAGATAGATTCTGGGTGTTTTCTACGAAGAAAAGCAAACTTGCAACAACTTGCTATTATTACTTTGCATTGCTGTCCAAACATTGCAGATGTTTTGTCCCTAATAATGAGGGTGTCACTGCAGAAATGTACAGAAGCAGAGACAAACAGGAAGTTCAAGTGTGAATTGTGTTTATAAGGGTATAAAAAATAAGGTTTTGGACTCTTTAATAAAGCCTGAAAAGCAAGACAGAAAGTTAAACGTTCGTTATCTTCCAGCCATTATCATTAAAACAGCAGAAGAAACACACTGGAGAGCAAAGCCTTTTTACTCCATTAATTTTTCTCCTCAATGTACTAGAGGCATGATTATAATAGCAAAACAATATATTGCCTCAGTAAAACTAGGAAATCTTTGGAGAATTGTCATGTATATATCAGACTCAGTTTGGGAAAGTGAACATAGGAAAGCGTTGTTCTTCTGATACTTTTGAGTGGGCAGTGGGCTCAAGAGAAGCCTGGAGCTGCTGTCTTCTACACTGACTTTCTCTGCATACACTTGGCAAGCATCTTCAGTTACTGACAATCAATATGTGTAATAAATAAAAAAATATAGACTCCTTTCATTATTTCCAAAGCCATGTCACATGAATAAAGCTGCAGGCTGTGTTATCCTCCATGAGGTTTGGCATTAAATGCAAAATGAAATGCTAGCAACTGCAGATTACTAGAGGGAATGAGAGCTGAGGAAATGCTAAAAAGATCTCATGAAAAGCAAAGGATCACATGAGAGATGAACTTATTCAAAGAACACATTAGCTCTCTTGAAAAAGTAAACTGTGTTGCTGTTGTAAGGCTATGTTCCAGTTTTTCTGATAGACAGCACCTACAGCTACAATAGACAGTCGTTCTAAATCCCTTGAAAAATACTAAGCTCCCCGTTTTTTGGTAGCCTGCCATGAAATGCCATAAATGCTATTCTGATATGACCACAGGGCAAGAAAATAGCATTCCCATCTTCCTTTTTTACTCATTCTTTCTCGAAACAATACTAGCAAATGTTTATTTGAATTGTCCCTGTGAATTGGGTGAATGTTTTAATTATCTCTACATGGAACTGAGCAAGAGCTACTTTGTCAAGTCACCTATAAAGCCAGGATTCCAAGATGGCAGCATACAAAAAACATGACTTGGGTAATAAATGTTCAGTAAACCTTTTGGTGCTTAGGCAAGATCACTCTAGCAAATGCTACATAGCTCAGTATTCTTAAGCAACCTGGTAATACTATCTTCTTGCTGATGAAATGGAGGAAGTCCATGAAATATTTCCAGTACCACTTCAGTTTCATGTCAGCATTGTCCTGGTCATATTTTCTTCAGAGGAACATGAAATTGCATTCTGCAAATGTAATTAACCAATCCATGACATTACTCAAGTTCCATTCATTTCAATAAGAGTGTTGTGTCTTGCTTCAGGACAAGTCCCACTAAAGCCAGTGTAATACTAGTGCTCAGGAGATTTCTTTCCCAGCTCTAATGCTTTGCCCTACTATGTTTGCATGATTCTAATGTATGTCATTTGTGCAGGGCTGCCATCTGATGTAGCTTTAATTTCGCTCCATATTAGGACAACTGCTTAGGTTCTAAGCCATTATAATAATATAATAATTTATTACTTATCTTTTTCCCATGCAGCAGCTTTTTATTTTGCTTACTCTGACCTTTTGTGTTTTTCCTTTACTTGCATAAAAATAATTTATTTAACCATAGATCATTTGCCATGATTGTTGTACAACCAACACTCTGTTTTCTTATTAAGAGTTCAGAAAGCTAGGCATATCCCTGTTCTTAAATCAGAAATCATTGTTGACCGGAAGGCCTGAACACCACCAGCATGGCAGAACTAGTCTGTTGGGCAGGCTCTCAAGTGTCCATGTAGTCAAGATGGTGCATGGAAGCCAATTGATGCTCTTGTGCTGATGGAAGAGATTTTGATCCAACACATGCCTCCACTGATGAAAAAAGACAGGAATGGATTCTCCTCTACCCGCTTTGGCCTTCTACCAGCAGCCCACAATGTCACTCTGTTGTGGTGGGTCCTCCCACTTTCTATAACTGATTTTCAGTTGGGCACAGGGGATTGCAGAAGGAAGGAGAAAATGACCTCTCTCTCACACACACAAAAATCACCTCCTCTCTTCTTCCATTAGCAGACCCATCTGTTGGATCAAAGGCCCTGAACACAAGGATAACAGAATTGGATAACACTCTTGTTGGACTGGTTCCAGAGAAAGTCTGAGTGGAACATGAGTGCTGTCATTGAGATGTTGGATATATTATCTTGCCTGATTTTGTTGAATCAGTTACAGTTACTGAAGCCTGAGGATGTGGGCAAGCTGCTTGCTCACATCCAAGGTGTGCTGAACATTTGGCTGTGTGATGGCGTAGTTCCTGCTTCCTTGAAGGAGATGGTGATGCTGCCACTCCTGAAATAATTTGTCCTCACCTGTACCCAGAGGTTTACTGCTGAGTCATTAGCACTCTCTTGGGGGGGGGGGGTAAGGTGATCAAAAGTGATGGTGGCAATGCAGCTTCAGACCCAGTTTTAGGATTTAATCAACCATACTCACCTTGATGGCTTCCTTTTATAGGAGAGGGACATGGAAAGTATGACCCTGTTGCTTCTCCTGGAACTCCCAGTGACTTTTGATGCTATTGACCATGCTATCCTTCTGCCTCAGTGAGTTGGGGGTTGGGAACACCATTTTATGATGATCTAATTCCCACTTGTGGGGTCGGCTTCAGAGAGTAGTACTGGGCCACTGTACCTCAGACACCTAGTAGTTGATCTGTGGGCTCAGTTTTGTCCCCAGTGCTATTTAATATCAAAATGAAGCCCCTGGGGGTGGTCATTAGGATAATTGAGGCAAAATTTCACCAGTATTGACAAGGGCCAGGAGTCAGCTTCGCCTGCTGAACAGCAGCCTGAAAGGGGAATGACTCCACCTGCAGCTGATGAGCCTTCACAGAGGAAAAGGCACTGATGAGAACCAGCTGGCTCTGGCCTTCTTAAACAGAGCTCTCAGCAGCAGTCAGATGCTGCAAGCAATGCATGTAGTTCCTGGTCCTACTTTGCTGTTTCTTGCTGAGCTGTTGGACTTTGTATGTGGATTCAGCTCTCAGGTAAGAGTTCCTCAGAGACTTCCGGCCCCTGCTTACTTGGCAATGGAATTTGGACATGGCAACATCATGCTGATAGTAACCAACTCTATTTCTCTTTAACTTCTGAATCAGGAGAGGCTGTCCATGTTGTAAACTGATGTCTGGGTGCAGTAAGAGGCTGTAAACTACTAATGAACTCTGATGGGGACCCTATGAATGAGTGGTTTCCAGATCCTGTAAAATGGTTGCATACCAGCTCTGGATGGAGTTGCATTCCCATGAAGGAGCAGGTGCCTAGGACTCCTTGTTTCACCATTGTCACGGGAGACCCAGGTGACTTCAGTGACTTGGAACACTTTATTTATTTATGCATGCCAACTATGGCTGTTCTTGGCCTTGCTATGTATGGTCCATACATTGGTAACCTTACTTGTTATGCCTGATTTGGAAGCTGTAACTAATGCAAATTGTAGCCGCTAGGGTGCTTAGTGGAACACATGTTACTTTACACATATTCATCTGCACTGTCTCCATATTAGCTGCAAAGAAAGGTTTTGTTGCTGACGTTGAAAGCCCTAAACGACTTGGTATCATGATACCTAGCAGACTGTTCTTGTCTCATAGTATAGAGCAAGCTGATTTCTAAGATTGTTGAGGGAGACTTCACTGGTCATTTCTTGCTCAGCAGTTTGTCACTTGGTCATAATATAGCCTTGTGATAGCACAGCCCCTTTACCCCCCTCCAGTTATTCAGAAGATTGAGATGGTGGTAGTAATGATATTTAAACACTTCTTACAAACATATATTTACTCAAGGTTTTCTGGGCTCTGACTCTCATATATATGAATGTTTTATCTTGCTTTTATCTTTTAAATTTAGCTTTCAGGACATGTTATTGCTATTATGTAAACTGCTTAGAATTTTTTATTATAAAGTGGCATAATTCTTTGAGACATAAACAAGCACAACCCCACATTTGCAATGGGGCTTTCTTGTACCTCCCTCTGCGTTCAGCCCCCTGCATTCCCTGGGAAGCTACACTTGAGGGTCAAGGGACCCTCTTTAAAGCCCTAAACAGCCTCAGCCCTGTGTACCTTAGGGAGCGTCACCACCGAAGTCCACCTCCAAGGGCCTTCTGGTGGTTCCCTCACTGTGAGAAGTGAAGTTACAGGGAACCAGGTGGAGGGCCTTCTTGGTAGTGGCACCCACCCTGTAGGTTGCCTCCCATCACATGTCAAGAGGATTAATAACTATACAACTTTCCAAACACATCTGAAGGCCTGTATTGGGAAGGTTTTAATTATTGATGTTTTACTGTCTTTTTCTATTTTGCTGGAGTGGCTTGGGCAACCCAGTCAGATTGGCAGCCTATAAATATTCCTATAGTAAAAATTTAAAAAAAAAACATATTTTATAGTGGGGCATGAAGGGGGCTGCAGCAGGAGAGAGGAATTGGTGGAGTGGAGGGGGCTGCTCTTTTAGATCCAGTTAGGTGTGTTCCAGGCAAAGAGGTGCTCCAATAAGATGTTTGGAAATATTCGGAGACGAAAGAAAGAACAAAGAACTTGAGCAAGTGAGCCAGGATAGATACTAAAGTGAATAAGGGATGAATTTACAAACAATTTATTCTTCAACAGTGGCTGCTGATGTGTAGATGAGCCACGTATAATTTTTAAACTTTTTTAGCTGACAAAACTCCAGAACATCTGTGTTTTCTTTTCAATATGTATAAGCTGAACAAGCAAAAGACATGTGTTCTGCATATGGTGTGAACTAGGCTGTATCTTGGATGCTATTCCTTCATGTAAAGAGGAAATTCTTCAGCTCTATATTATTCCTAGGGAATTTCCAATGGAACAATAGGTCAAACTGGGTGAAACATAGCAAGCATACGTCTCATTAAGCTCTACACAGTATTTACTAAAGGGATAACCCAAAAAACAGAAATAAGTATGCTTGTTTCTACACAATGCCAAAATGAGGGGGATAATCGGATTTCATTCATGTAAATAGCATTAGCACCAGCTGCATTATTCTTATTATCATGATGCTTTTTGACTCTGAGTTTTTTGGTAGATGCTGAATCTCTCTTCGTATTCTTCCCTATATATACTGTACTTTAAAAGTATTTGTGTTTTAAGTCTGTTAGCCAAGACTGAATATACTTGCAGTGCTATCAAAACAATAGCAACATTTATTGATCTATTTAACTAGTAGGATTTATATACTGATTAATCATCTAAAACCTATACATTGAACTTTAAATTTCTTCTCAAAGCATTTTTTATCCCAATTAAGAATTGGATATCTGATATCTGTCTAGAACATCTTGCTCCATGGAAAATCAATTTCTTACCCAACTCTGCTTCTGAACTTGAGAGACCTCCTCTAGAAACAAAAGGAGCCCATATTCAGCAGAACGCCACTATCTTCAGTAGATAAGCACATGAGATGCAATTTGGATAAAAATTCTTACTTTTTAAGATAGCAACTGCATGATTGTCTGTTGTATACCCCTTTATCACAAATGTAATACTACTTTAAAATAAGAAAGCAGACCTTGGAATTAAAAAAAGTCAGATGTAGGATGCATTCTATATGTATGCAGTGCTAATCTTTTTTCTTTTTTTCTTTTTGAAATTTGAAAAATTTCAGTTGATGAGCATGGAACTTGTTTTCCAGCTGCTAGATGACTTGCGAATGATGCCTATGCTCAGTGCTTCTAGAAAAAAGATGTAGGAATAGCAGGATTAGCAGTGACTTCATTCTTACCCATTTTGCTCCCCTCCCACTGATCCTGTAGTATGACTGGATGGCACACAGAATTGCTAAAACCTACAAACTATGATCTGGATTCAAGAGTGTTGTGTGTTGGACGTTTTGGAATGCAACTCAGGTTGTATTGATGACTGAAGATTTGCATGGGAAGAAAGTAGGTAGAGGAACCTCTGTTATCTTTTTAATATAACCTGTGCTGACCTTTCCATGCTAGACAGGGCTGGTGGCCTCACTTTATACTTCTTTCTCTTCTTCATCTTTACATTAGGAGAGGAGACTTTTTATGTTTCTCCTGCTATGAACAAAGCGAAAGCATGGCTCTTTGCATCTCCACCTTAGTTAAACAAAACTAGGATCTTTACTATCAAGCATGTATTTCCTTAGCTTTCTTATCTTCCTAAAGTCAGAGTCTCACTCTGATTGTATCCAAGGATAAGGCATGTTCCTCTAAGTAGGGTTTCATTGTTAGCTCAACGTCCGCTGATGCAGAAGCAATGCGTAGCAAATATCTGCAAAGCAATTATCTAGCCTGACTCCAGGTTTTGGGTAACACTGAGCAAGCTGCCCTCATTAGCCCCTAGTGATGCCCACCCCACAACCTCTGCCTGCCTACCTACCCATGGTGGTGATGCCAAGTGAAAGTGAGCAGGAACTGAGGGCCTCTTGGTTGTAGTACCGGCCAGAGCTCATCTCCAGTACTCGCCAACACCATGACTGGAGTCCTTTAGCATGTGATGGAGGCATGTTAAGGCATGCCCCACTGGCCTAGCCATCCCTCTCTGTTCCTGCCACCGCCCAGCAGATGGGACAGTAGTAGTCCAGTGGCAGAAATATTAATGCTAATTGGGATGCCACAATTGCCATATGTTGGTGCTGGGCCTGGTGTCATCTCATATCTAGGGGAGAATGTTGCTAGAGAGCATTGCTAATCATCCCTTTGTGCGGACCTGTGTGTAATACGCAGTGAACATCTGGTTTTTGCAGGGTTTGTGTCAATGGTTTTAAACCAATGTTTTGGAGAATCCCTTCATCAATTAAAATGTTTTTGAAGATGAATCTTGGCATATAGCAGTGATTAAAAGCATGAGTTATAATCTGCATAAGAGCATTTTAACCTAAGAGCATGCTGAATTGGGCTAATGGCCCATCTAGTTCAGCATCCTTTTCTCACAGTGGCTGACCAGAAGACTATGGGGAAACCCATAAACCCTGAGAACAATAGCACTCTCTCCTCCTGAGGTTTCCAGCCTGTGACCATGGAGACAGAGCATAGCCATCATGGCTAGTAATCACTGACAGCATTATACTCCATGAATTTGTCCAATTCTTTCTAAAGTTGGTGGACATCACTGCCTTCTGTGGAAGTTATGTAGTTTAACTATTCACTGCATGAATCCCAGATCATACATGAACTCACCGTAGGCAGGCCACTATCACTGATCCTTAGCATTCGTTTTTTTTTATTATGTTCTTATGAAACCTGTGTGCATGTGTTACTTGAATCAGTAGTTAAGTAGCTGGAAAACGGCAAGAATCAAATACAGGAGTCACTGTTCATCTTGTTCTGCACTGGAGAGTTTTAGCAGAGCCAGAAACGAACTGCTTCTTGATCTACTCCAAATGATGTTTCTGCTCCAATTGAAACCTAGCTAGCCAGCTGGCTCAGGTTCTAGTTGGGGCAGAAGTCTATTCTGTCCCTACCTATGAAACTGAACAAAACAAAATACTGATTGTTCAGTAAAAAGTATCCCTGCGACGGGGTGAGCTCCCATTGTTCGGTCCCTGCTCCTGCCAACCTAGCAGTTCGAAAGCACATCAAAGTGCAAGTAGATAAATAGGTACCGCTCCGGTGGGAAGGTAAACGGCGTTTCTGTGCGCTGCTCTGGTTCGCCAGAAGTGGCTTAGTCATGTTGGCCACATGACCCGGAAGCTGTACGCCGGCTCCCTCGGCCAATAAAGCAAGATGAGCGCCGCAACCCCAGAGTCGGCCACGACTGGACCTAGTGGTCAGGGGTCCCTTTACCTTTACTATAGTATCTGTAAATGTAGGTTTAGTACAACCCACCACCCATCACCATATTTTTAATAATATGGTCTTTTTTGTTGGGGATATTTCTGCTTTACACTGTTGGTCTTATTGTTCATTCTGGCATACGGCCCTTTTCCAAAAGACTTGGAACTAAACAGTTATCTATGTACATCAGAAAGTTATCAAGGGGAGAAATGAATGTGTTTGTGTGTGTGTTAATGTTACTAGATGTTTTAACCTGAAGCAATCTGTTTAATTTAATAGATATCTTCCCCTAACCACAAAATCAGATTCCATTTCCAAATTGTGCTATAGCTTAATCGCAAGCATCAGCCACTTGCTACAGACAACCAGGTTTTTTATTAGCTCTCCCTTGTATTTTATCTGTCTGTTGGACTGGCTGAGGGTACCTGCATTATTGTTTCCTTGCAGAACACAGATTACATTCCTAAACCAGGGGAATTATATTTGCTGCTGTTTGAACCACAGTGGTATGTTAAACATAAAGAAATGAATATTTTACCAATGCCTCACTGGCATTTCTGTCGTGCTCACTCTACCTCTGTCGAATATTCAACAAATTAATTAGATGGCAGGCCCGAAATACCTGTTTTTTTATTACATATTCAGTGACAGAATATCACATTTTTATTCTTTTGATGTAAATCAGAGTGCTGTACCTGTAACTCCTGTATTACTCACTCCTCTCTTCCCCAGCCCCCGCTTTGTTCATAACCTATTTCATCCTTTTTCTGATTTATGTCTCTTACGTGTGTGTGTGTGGTCATGAATTTTAAGTGTATTCCTATGAATAAAAATAGGTCAGTTGCTTGTACAGATTTAGAAGAAAAAAATCCACTGATGTCTTTTTAGACTCTCGTCTGGAGGGCTCAAGTTTAAAATACAGATCAGTCAAGGTCGACAATGCTGCTATCAGATAGAGCTCCTGAAATGGCTGTGCTGAGTTTTCTCCTCCTTTTCTTTTAATGCTTAGAGGTAAATCAATTTCTTTTGAGGATCATCTTTTCTTTTAAGAATCTCTGAGATAGAAGGGGGTGGTGCCTTGCTCTCTGAGTAGCTAAATATAGATATGACATGCTATAGATGGTCATTGTCACAAGCCTCTGTTCCTTCACCCGATGGGTTTTACTTTATTTTAACTGTTCATTTTGTTGCTGAAACCCAGTTTTTAGCAGCACAGCAGCTGTTGCTTTACCTGCACAATTCTTAGAGGCAATAAATGGGGCTCCCTGCTGGTAGACAGCAATTAATCCTGAGCTTATTTGCAAAGCAATTTAGGTGCTTTAAATACTGGACAGTGCTGTCACATTTTCTCAGTTTGCTTCACATTTGAATCTATAAACTTTTTTTATTAATGGATCCTGAGAGGTCTCTTCCTGGGCAATAAAGTAACTTGCTGCTTACACAGGTATGCTGTGCTGAACATGTATTACACAATCTTGAGAGCTAGTGACCCTCTCACATCTTCTGTATTAGGGATTATTAGCAAATTTGGTTACCTAACAAGCAGTGCACTTTTGATGTGCAACTATGTACAGTCTCAATTCTGAGAAAAAAATAGATGTCTAAAATTTGCTTTTGTATTTGGGGTTGCAATTAACCACCACCACTTGATGCAGCTGTAAAGCATGCACATGACTGGAAAACTCCACAGAGGGGATAAAATAGAACTCTGTTTGAAGATTTGTAAAATATATAAATTCCCACTGACTTTCCATAGGATCCACAAAGGTTACCAAGTTCTCCATATCATAGTATAATATACAGCTTCCTGTTATTGCTTCTTAAATTAACAGTTACAGCATTATTGCACATGGTTTTATTGTGGGATGAAATCAACACTTGTCTCAGTGGTCATATGGCTGCCTCAATTTTGGCATCAGTTCTGGTGGTCATGGGCAGTGGAAGCATAGTTTGGGATTAGAGTAAGATTACCACTTGGGGTGGAAGCCTAGGTACATAGTCTCCTTCCCTCTTTTTGGCCCCTTCATTCTCCAAGAAATAATTGGGTGCTTACCTACTGAGTCTTCTGGTTTGGCAGTGCCAGTACTTAATTCCAGGTTGATCCAAAATAAGACTGTACTCATCCATGATTTGATTGTGGATGAAGGGACTGACCTAGTATATATCACTGAGACCTGGGTGGACCTGACTTAACACAGCTGTGCCTGCCTGGGTACTTGGAACAACACCAGACCAAAGGGTTGTGGAGGAGGTGTCACCATTGTCCATATGAGTTTCTGTTAGGAATGCATTCTTCACGAAAACAGATTAATAGTTCCTGGAAACTTTAAAAAGCATTCCAGAAATTTCTTCAAAGTGTGGGAGTGGCACTCCAGGCTGTCAGCTGAAGATGCAATTAAAAGTAGAAAGTTGAGTTTGCAATGTGGGGCACGAGGAGAACATGCATACACTGTTAGTATGCATGCTTACAACTAGTTTGGATATATGGTGAAGTGTGCTGCTGATACTATGAGTTTGCAGTATCAGGACTGTTTATTACTAGACTGAAAGTATACCGTGCCAAAGAGAGAAAGGAGGACTGCAAATAGTTTGTAGTAACTGAAAATGCTTGCATAAAGTAATTCTTGATTGTGCATTCGAGTGTGACTACAGTTCTTGTCGTCTGCTGCCAGGGAAACTCTGCTAGACACTTTGGGAAGTGGTTATGGTTGGTAGCCTCTAATAATTTCATCTCCTTTGCTAGGAAGCCTTTTGATCTGGAGATGGGCATAAAGGGTCTGCATCTGATGTTTGGCCAGAGAGCCAGATTGGGGGTGCGGCTAGTGTATTGACCACCCATAGGAATGTGGGTGGCACTGTGGTCTAAACCACTGAGCCTCTTGGGCTTGCTGATCAGAAGGTCGGCAGTTCGAATCCCCGTGACAGAGTGAGCTCCTGTTGCTCTGTCCCAGCTCCTGCCAACATAGCAGTTTGAAAGCATGCCAGTGCAAGTAGATAAATGGTGGGAAGGTAAACGGCGTTCCGTGCTCTCTGGTTTCCATCACATTGTTCTGTTGCGCCAGAAGCGGTTTAGTCATGCTGGCCAAATGACCCAGAAAGCTGTCTGTGGACAAACACCAGCTCCCTCAGCCTGAAAGCAAGATGAGCACTGCAACGCCATAATTGCCTTTGATTGGACTTAACCGTCCAGGGGTCCTTTACCTTTACCTGGCCACCCAGTAGTGGCCTCCCCAACTAAGCTGGCCAGGGTGATCTCTAATGTGGTGTTGAAAGAGCCTTTTTGCCTAGAGCCTAAAGGTGTATAATGAAGGCATCAGACAAACCTCCCTGGGGAGAGCATTCCGCAGGGAGCCACTACAGAATAGGCCCATTCTTGTATTCAAGACCTTATAACTGCTAACAGTAACTACTAAACATATCTAATTCAGTTCACAGGTACAGCCATCTTTCTCCATGCAATTCATCAGGAAGGCCTGCACATTATGATGCACAATAGCTTCCTGGGAGCATTTAAAAAATAATAATTAAGCAGCTGTAATATGTTAAAGCAACAGAAAGACAACCTTTGAATCAGACTACCTTTTAAGTATTTAAGTACTTTAATGTTAAGGGAATTGTGTATGTTTAGCCTGAAGACTGAGATGTGATATTATAGTCATCTTCAAATATCTAAAAGGCTGTCACATGGAAGATGGAGCAAGCTTGTTTTATCCTGCTCTGGAAGGAAGGACCCCAACCAATGCTTTCAAGTTACAAGAAAATAGTTTTCAACTAAACATCACCTTCACTGTCAAAAGGCAGTGGTAAAGAATCACCTCTCTGGAAGGCTGTCCACACCAATCAGCTGATTGGCACTGGGAACACTCGTCAATGGGCTTGCTGTGGCTACCAAGCCACTGAATGGTTACAGGGAGCCCATTTGAAGCCTAAAAACAGACTTCAGAGGGAAAAAGCTGTTTGCAGGAGGTAACTTGAACCCAACCACTTATTGCAAATGGAGCATTTTTCCTCTGTCGATGTCTGTGTCTGCAGATGTCTGTTCAGAGTCCCTACCCCTGTTCTGTATGATTATCACAGTGTCACTGAATAGGTACAATAAAATGGTCCTCTGTATTAAGGATACATAATCCAAATGGTGAGTGTTTGATGTGTTCAAAACACAACAGAATTCTTTTTAAAATGCACAGCTTCTCTCCCCACATTGAATCATGAATATTCTCAAAAGTGGGTCTCAGAGCCTTGTTGAGAACCTTGTACTCTGAAATACCCCCCCCCCCGAATTCTGAAATAATGGCTCTGTTTTGAATTCTTGAAGAGTTATCATGAAAGCAGCTGGACTTTTTCCAAATGAGAATGAAAAAGTTAAGTGTTGAGAATTTTGCCTCATTGCATAAAGCCTACTTTACATTCAGATTGTTGAAGACGGAGCCCTCACTTGCCCATGATTAGACTCTTTATCAGTATGCTGTTCCGCTGGCAGTTGGCTGCTTTATTTTCTTGTAGAATCTGAGGCAAACTGCTTTGCATCCTAAAAAAAAGAAACAAAATGAAACACTATTACTTTTTCTGATATGACCTGTACTATCGAAACTTAATTTCAGTGGATGAAAGCTGAGTGATGTATCACATGAAAGCAATATCCTCTTATATTTTTTTTCCTTGAGGAAAATATTTCAAAGAATAATGTTGTCGAGTGGGGAACAGCACATAAAACAACTAAATTTGCCATGTTCCACAAAATAAATGTATGCTGATTATACAAAATTGCATGAATTGATTAGATACACATAAAAGTCACTATAGTAATATCTTTAAAAAGTTAATCTTATGTGTGCAGTTACATTATTTCACTGAGATGTTTGAAAATGAGTGTATGGCAGAAGGTCATAGAATTATCCTAGCCATTTTTTAGGCCAGCGCAAGATAATTGCCAGCTTTGCTTTATTTCAAATAGTTATAAAATGGGGATTAGCAATAGGTTGACAAGATACAGCACACTCTCACCTTAATTGTATTTGAAGGGTCCATTTATATAGGATCTGACTCATTTTTCTGCAATCTCTTTATTTGTATTAAGAGAATAGAACAATACAGCCAGAGAATCCCACATTAATTGCCATTCTGATTTTCCCAACTTCCACCATTTTGTTTGATGAAACAATGGCCCTTTTGTGTGACTAACTTGCCCTTCAAATATTTATCACAAAAGCCTCATCTCTAAAATGACCCAACATCTTAAAAAGCAGAGACATCACCTTGCCAACAAAGGTCTGTATAGTAAAAGCCATGGTTTCCCAGTAGTGATGTATGGAAGTGAGAGCTGGACCATAAAGAAGGCTGATCGCCGAAGAATTGATACTTTTGAACTGTGGTGCTGGAGGAGACTCTTGAGAGTCCCATGAACTGGAAGAAGATCAAACATCCATTCTTAAGGAAATCAGCCCTGAGTGCTCACTGGAAGGACAGATCCTGAAGCTGAGGCTCCAATACTTTGGCCACCTCATGAGAAGAGAAGACTCCCTGGAAAAGACCCTGATGTTGGGAAAGATTGAGGGCACAAGAAGGGGACGACAGAGGACAAGATGGCTTTTGAAGCTACAAACATGAGTCTGACCAAACTGCGGGAGGCAGTGGAAGATAGGAGGGCCTGGCGTGCTCTGGTCCATGGGGTCACGAAGAGTCGGACACGACTAAACGACTAAACAACAACTACTAAAATGACCTTTTTAGGTTACAGAGGCTATTAAAAATATGTATGACCTCTTAATATGCAAAAGAAGTTCACTTCATGTAAATAATTGGACTGAACTGTGTAGGGGCAGGGAAAACAAACATGTTCAAATACTATGGGAGATATTAAAAAGGAAAGGTAATAGGTTTAAGTAATAGCTTGGCTTGAAAACTGTGTGGGATTATTTCCTCCCCCACCCCACCCCCAATAGAAAGTCAGTTTCCAGAGTGATTGCCTTGTGTTAAAAAGACACTTTCACAAAATCATTGTGCTTTAAAAATAAAGGGTTAGTTCAGACCAGAAAATTAGTTTTGAGGCAGTTGCAATTAGAGATGGATAAAATGGGACGTAGATAGTGGCAGCTGTGAAACACGATAGATGACTGATGGAACAAATCAATAAGGACAGGCAAGAAATCTTTCTAGGGCATCTGTATGCTTGGGTTGGGATAAAAAAAAAGTCACATGGAAAGAGCAGCATGTTGCATAACCTTTTCCAAGGAATGGTAGTAAAGAGTGTTGAAGAACAGACTGCAAAGCACTCCTTGGGCACAGCACAGATGGCACAGCTAGCTGGGCACAGCTCTTGGAGGGGGGAAAAGGATACTTGCATAGATGAAGTGTTGACTGATGGCGATGGATGGTTCCCATCTGCTACACCTAAAGCAGGAAGATGTAGGTATCAAACAAATGGGTTGCTCTTTCTCCTCTTTTGCAGAAGTAAGGGGCGAGTCTAAATAGCAAATGAGTGCTTAAGGTCTATTCATAGAAGAGTAGAGCTCAAAAGAACCTAGAGGGTATCGACACCAACCACCTGCCCTAAACTAGACAACTTACAGTAGGACACTACGATCAAACAATTGCTCATGAAGAGGAAGCCCAGGGTCAGTGTTCCGGATGACAACCTACATTTGCAGCCAGCTGTTCCAGTTCTATAGATCCCAGTTAATGGGAAAACAAATAAATCACTGGCAGTAAATGCAGTTGCTGTAAGACTCCAAAGATGATGGCTTTAAATCACAGATTTCATTACCGGGACCAATTAGGAGCCGAACACTAGAAGTGCCACCTCTTCACATATCTGTCTAATTGGGTCTTGCTTTCTGCCAGAGACATGCTTTTCATCGTCCCATTCGCAGCCTTTGCCCATCTTGCAGTAAAATGGAAAAGGGCCTTCTTCATGATTTTCCCCTAGTGGTGGAACTCCCTTTGCAGATACCACAATCTACCTCACACATGATTTTTAGGAAAACAACTGAAAATTCACCTCTTCACTTTGGCAATTTGGATGAGCACTGTAGGCTGGAGCATTTGTTTTAAACTTGTACTGAAGTGTTTTCAAAAGTGTTTTTTTTAAAAAAAAAATGTTTGGGTGCATTTCACCTGGGTTTTGTGGTGTAGCATCTGACCTGCTAGAGAGACCTGCCTTGATCTTCTTTCCTGATAATCTGACTTGGCCTGTTCTGCCTGACCTGTTCCTTGTTTCCACATTCACTGTGAGCCACAACCCACAGTGGAACAAGACACTGTGATCCTCGCCTATTTTGGGGCCTAATGATGACTACTACTAGCAGGAAAACAGTAGCACGAGCTCTTCTGTGCTTTCTATAGGTAGACTTTCTCACCAAAGGAGCCCAGTGGAGAAACACTACACCAGATCCACACTAGTGGTGTAATTTGGATTCAGGATTGCACACCCACTCATCCTTCCACAGTTCTGTTAAGAATGCCCAGAGTACAACATGGAATTGCAATAAAAATGTAAATGTAACAATTTCTAAAAGCAGTTACAAAATACAACTAAAACTCAAAATAAAGCAAAACACAAACGAAGTGGCAGCATGTGTAAAAATCTAAAACTTGAAAACTTGGTGTGTTTAAATTCCTCCAGGGAAAATAACACTATTTGGAATTCTTAGTAACTCTTCAGCTTCAAGTGAGAATATCCTAACACTCCAAGGACATTATCCTGATGTTTACCAATAAGACAAATATCTTAAAAGGACATGTTACCACACTCAAATATCAATAATTAATCTTCCAGTGACCCAAATGTGTGTATATATATTTGTATATTTGTTTAATTTTAATTCTCATTCAGTTGTATTCCCTTTATTCCCTTTGTTCCTTAAATGTTATAGAAGTATAACATTTTTGATTAAATTAATAAAAAGAAATATTTTTAAAAATACATTTGCAACATTTGGTGTTACAAATTAAAGCTCATGGAACTAAAAGTTTGTTTAGTTTCTCGTGATAGGCACACAAAGAGATTGATGAATCAGAAACAGATTGTTCTGGGTTTCTCTGGGGGAGAACCCTGGAGAATGAGTCTGTAGGTGTTTCCTGCTGTCCTACAAACCTTTTGAGCTTTTCAAAAACAATAAAGCATATAATTTAAGAAAAAAAGAATGGACTATGGATTCTTCTGACAAGGGATGTTCTGTGTTGGAGGAGGAGGTGTGGGTGTTATCATGACATCCTCGTCATTGACGCACATTGATTCATGCCTCCCATACCTTGCTACCTTCAGAGACATTGGTGTGCAGTGTCAAGAATGCTGAAGGTAGTGCGAGGCTCCTAGAGCAGCTGCCAGTGTTACTGCGTTATGTCTTTTTACTGGCATAGGATAGACGAATTAGCCTGTTTTTGTTCCATGCCAGTTTCACATGCATTCAATCATAAGCCTACCCTGTATCATTGCCCACATTTTTTTAAAAATCGCTTATAAATTGTATGCATTTTTTTGTGCTTTGACAAAATACAAATTTCTCCCCCCAAACCACACATTTCTTAATGCTGTCCTATGCATTCCCCCCTAACATATGCATTTTTGTACACATATTTTGAACTAAAAACTGGGTAGCAGAATTTGGAGAAATGTGCAACTTGATTGTTGACTGCATTTCAATACACTTATTAGTCTGGGATCAACAGATGCGGTCAGTTTTCTATAAAATAGGAAGCAAACAAAATTGTCCTCCATCTCTACGTTGCACTTTGCTGCTGGGAATAGCTAGGAGTGCTGCTGTGCTACTTTGACACAACACTGATGTAGCTGTGGGGTACTGGTGGCTGACATAGTTGGACCATATGACCACCTTTGCCTTCTGGAAAAATTTGTAATGTTCTAAGACTTGTTCAGCTTTTGGTGTGTACTTGTACATATGAGACAAGCCTAAATAATTTGACAGGATTTTGCCATTGATTATATAGCTGTATTCCACCCAGCCAGATGTAAATGATTCATTCCAGCAATTCCTGCTAGCATATTTGAAGTCATCTTGTGATCAGGTTTGGTTTCAGATTTCCCACATCATTATCCCTGTTGTTTTATTATGCAGAATTGACTATTGCTTTGGGATGCTGAAGCTGAAGCTTCCGCAAGGGTTTTGTTTTGTGGGTGGTAGCAGTGGTTGTTTAGGTAAAATAGTCACTTTCAGTTTGAAGATTAACATTACTAATGTCTTTGCGTTTCCTGCAGATAATTTTAAGGGCTGTTGAGATGTTTCCTTTATTAAACATAGGGCCTAACTAAGCTAAAGTTAAATATTTCTAATCCCATTGTCCCAAATGCAAATCATTACTTTCCTATGTATTGGTGAATGGCTGCCATTTACCGGTATTTGTTTAAGCAAATCTTAAAATGCTGCACTTGTGAATAGATGCTGCAGTGAGGGGGAAATTGGTTGGCCTGGCCCTCATTGGCAAAAATTTGCCTGCGATGTGTGCATATGCATGCACATGGATGTGCTCACACCACACAGTGTGTTCATGCACTCTCAGGAGATTTTGCAATATTTCAAATAGGAATTTGTTGTTGTTGCAGCCTAATTGGATGGGACTGGTAGGAGCCTGATTTTAAAGTGGTAGTAAGGCCCAGCAAATCTGGTAGTAAGGCCCAGAAAATTTGTCTGGAATTACTTTAGAAAAGGAATACTTGGGGCTGCAAAAGACACCGAGTCTTTCTGCTTTGACCTAATGCTTTTATTAATTCCCATTGTAACTGAATTTAGGGAATGCAGAACCTTGAGGACAGTATTTCTGCCATCATCCATTTTTCTTGCATTCTCCCTGCTTACCACCAATCCTGAGTCTTCATGAAACTGACCTTCGCTGTAACTTCTGTATATAACTCATAAAGTATATAGCTCTGGGATGCAATGATGATACTTTTCTTGCTTATACTGCAGGGTCCTGTTTCATTACTTCTGCTTTCTGCCATACATTAGAGATAACATTTGCTTTCCTCAAAGGAAACCCAAGTGATATGAGCTTATGGTGGTGCTATTCAGCTGCACCTGTAGGCTGGCAGCTGTTGAGGGTTATTGCAAGTTGAGTAGTCATGAAGGGGGGGCAACAATTACAAATTAGTATTAAAATGGCTACTAAAGAGGTTTGTGTAAGTACTTTTATAGCCAGAGATGTTGACAGTAAAGTGGAAACAGCATATCTATTTCCTGGAACTCGCTTATCAGGGAAAATACAAGCAGGTACTGTATCATGCATTCATTAAAACATGTGAACTCCCTGTGCTAGTAGGACTGTAACAGTGAAAAATCAGGTCCTTCTGTCTCCTCATCTAAAACTCTTGGTCAAGCTTTGACCATCTTCTACCATTACTCCTGCATACTTTCTGTTATACACACTCTTCTCACCTCTGTCAAGAACTCTGATGCCAGACTTTTTCATCCTATGTGACGTGTTTTCTTAAACTGTCACTCTGGCATCCAATCTATTATCTCTTATTATTTACTTATTGGTTCAAATTGTATCCTGCCTTTCATCAGGGCTGGTTACAGTTAACAATAAAACAGTGATTAAGCAAATACAATCATAAAAAACAATTGGGATATATATATAAAAAAACCAGTATCCATAGTTCAGTAGGGTAACACAGTTAAAGTGCAGATCAAACATTAAGTCAGTCCCCTACAAAAGCCTGAGTGAATACGTACACAAATGCACACACACAATTATGCTCCTGGCACTTATCTCTGTTATCCAGTATCCCCTACCTGCCTATCACGCTACACCTTGTGCTGCTGCAGCAGGAAGAAACAAGTGGCAGGCTGGCACTAAATGTCAGGCAAAGGCAACCTTTGCAAGTTACCTCTAGCCACTTTTCTACAATGCTACCTTCCTTTCAGCTCCCCACACCACAGCCCATCGCATTCCCCAAGTAGAAGCCCTGCATGATCTGTTGGAGGAAAGGAGAGATCCGCTTCCACTAGCTCTCCCCGCTTAGAGAGTTTCTTTGGATCAAGCCTAGTACTCTCAGAATTAAGGAAGGCACAGTGACTTTGTGAAAGCCGATAATTTGAGAATATAGCTTATATTGTTTTGAAATTTGTAATGAGCTTTAATGTGTTTTGTTGTTTTTTTAAGTAAGAGTTGTAATATCCCAGAATATCATATTACAGACATATGAGGGCTAATCTTATTATCTAAAAGGGCATGGGAAGGGGAAACCCTTTGGGAAGTCTGTGTGCTTATGAAGGTTCAGCTACAGTTAATCACCACATATATTATGTTTAGTTATTGTTAAATGCAACTTACTGTTCTATTTTAGGTTTCATAATTCTACTTCTGTGTTGTTGTAGGACAAAAGTGTTTTGTTACTTCAGGTTCCTAGACATCCAATGAAGGTTTAAAATAATGCACATCTGTTCTTACTCATTTGACTTCATTCCTTAGTGCTTGTTTTCCCACTTGAATCTTCTCACAGTAGCAATACTTACAGATCCCAAGGCTCAAAGGTTCTGCTTGAGAAGAATAACTTGTACTAACAGCATATATCACTGCACTGACAAACGACTTGGCCACCTCTATTAGGGATCAAAGATTTTTCATCCTTCTAGTGGCCATGGGCATTTTTTAAAAAAGCATTTTATATGTAGAAAATAATCCTCTGGTTTCTTTCATGTTTCTGTTGCCTTTCCTCCCAGCTGTATGTCTGTGTGAAGTAATTCGTGTGATTATGCCTTTTCGTGTGAATTAGCCTTAGTATTATGGTCGTACAGCACCTACTTGGATAAAATGTCTTTCATGTTGCGCATGGTCAGTGGTGGTTATAGATGTTGCATGATGTGTTAACACATTTTTCTTTGCTTTGAGGAAGAGCAAAGCTCTCGCTGTGGATTAATAATTTTACAACCTCTTGATTTTGTGTGGAAGCTGCACTCTGTCATTGATGTTCGTATCTACAGGTTACTTTCAACCTGATTGAACTATGAGCTATGACCATGAAATTAATGAAGGATGGTAATGATTGTGACAGCCAGCTTTTTTATTTTTAAAAAAACCCCACACATGCACAGACATATTATATACACAGACACACACACACATATATATAATTTCTAGCACTCGTGCAGAATTCTTTCTTGCAATTAAACTTCATACACAAAAGAAGGTGGAATATTTGTCTTCATTACCAAATGAAATGGTAAAAACTCCTGCTAAAGTAACAGCCTTACAAAGCTATGGCTTCTAATCCCGAGTTTTAGAACTGAGCTACATTCAAACTGCTAAGGGGAGAAAATGCCAGAGTAGAGCAATATTAAGTTTTGAACCACTGTCACTAATGCCTAGGACTGAAGCATCACTTGATATTTCACCACTATTAGAAGGACAGTTACATCATGATTGCAGGCAGGTTTGCTGATGTCCAAATTTAAACATCTGTTGAATTAACTTCACCCCAAAATGATGTATCGAAGATATTAATTGTTATACCATTGAGGAAGTGATACAGATATTTCAGTCCTAAAGTCATGCAGTCATGCACAGAGCGGTGTGCTGCAGTTTCCAATGCAAAGCAAGTATGGTTGGCATTAACATATTTCCCAACCATTTGCAACAAACCAGGAGTTATTTCTTGGTCAATGCTGTACTGCAAAGTGGCAGATAAGGAAGGGGGGAGGATTCCTGCACCTACCAACTACTACCTTTTAGTAGTGAGTGAAGTGTTGAGGTTTTTGTGTTCTCCTAGTGCACATGTAGCTCTTCCTTGTCAATGGGGTGGGTGGGTGTCTAGAAAGCTGTGCTTATCTGATGACGTCATCGCTTTGTGCTAACCCACACCTCTAGATGCTTCTGTGCAAGAGAATCAGACAAACTGAGTCTGCTGCTGGCATAGGAATACAGGCAGTTGCCTTAATCAGAGTCAGACCATTTGCACATCTAGTTCACTGTTGTCTCAGGAATAGCCAACACTGTGGCTGTTGGACTACAATTCCCATAATCCATTACTACTGTGCATGCTGGCTCAGGCTGATAGAAGTTGGAGAGCACCACATTGGCTGTTTCTGACAGTGTTTCAAAGGAGTCTTTTTCAGTCCACCTCTAGATGGATTGAACCTCTTCAATCTGTTTTGATACTCAAAATCTAGAAAAAGTGAATGTTGAAATTGTTTCTCTATGCAGCTGGGGAACGATTGGGCCCTGTGTATTTTGCTGTGAAAATTCCCAATTAATATGCATGTGCTCCATTTGAACTGATGTCAGATGCATGTACCGTATTTTTCGCCCTATAGGACGCACTTTTTCCCCTCCAAAAATGAAGGGGAAATGCGTGTGCATCCTATGGGGCGAATGCAGGCTTTCGCTGAAGCCTGGAGAGCGAGAGGGGTTGGCGCGCACCGACCCCTCTTGCTCTCCAGGCTTCAGAAAGCTATCCGCAAGCCTTGCAAGCCTGGCGGGAGGTCCCGCGGGCTCGCAAGGCTTGCGGGCAGCAGCCTGCAGCCCACAAGCTCAGGGGACAGCGGGGAGGCGCAGCGCCGCCACCCCGCTATTCCCCGACCTGATCTGGGGGCTGGCGGGGGGGGGGGAGAAGCAAGCTTGCTTCTCCCCCCCCCGCCAGCCCCACAAGCTCGGGGGATAGCGGGGAGGCAGAGCGCCGCCACCCCGCTATTCCCCGACCTCATCTGGAGGCTGGCTGGGGGGAGAAGCAAGCTTGCTTCTCCCCCCCCCCCCCGCCAGCCCCACAAGCTTGGGGGATAGCGGGGAGGCAGAGCGCCGCCACCCCGCTATTCCCCGACCTGATCTGGAGGCTGGCGATGGGGAGAAGCAAGCTTGCTTCCCCCCCCCCGCCAGCCCCACAAGCTCGTGGGATAGCAGGGAGGTGGAGCGCTGCCACCCCGCTATTCCCGGACCTGGTCTGGAGGCTGGCGGGCGGGGGGGAGAAGCAAGCTTCTCCCCATCACCAGCCCCACCAGCTCGGGGGACAGCAGGGCAAGCCGCTGCCCCACGGAGGCTAGAGAAGCTGTCCCTGAAGTCTCCCTCTTCTAGCTTGGGGATGGCTGCGCAAACCTGGGCGGGAAAAAAAAATTTCCCTTGATTTCCCCCCCAAAAAACTAGGTGCGTCCTATGGGCCGGTGCATCCTATAGGGCGAAAAATACGGTATTTATATTCAGATGTTCAAAGCATCAACTCAGAACAAGCTCAGGCAATGGCTGGATGCAATTTATTGCCAAGTGGTAATTAATAATGAGAATACCCCTGTTACAACGTGGGAACAGACAGTCACTACTCCTTGGAAAATCTTGTGCCCAGCCCAAGCCAATAATAAATACAAAGTAACACTCTACATTTGAGAAGAAATAAAATAATATGAGCAACCATTAATGCAATATCAGTATTTGCTGAAGAAAAATCCTATAAATAAATCATATTAATAAATGATTCTACTGGGAGCAGAGAGTTCAACCTTAAAGAGGTCATTCCAGTTATCTTTGCCGTATGTCACTGTTATATTTAAGACACACTGTTGCCTTGGGAGACAGCAGCACTTTGATCTGATGACCTGACATCTGTGCTTCAGATCCCTGACACTTAGGGTTATTATATTAATCGACAGACTACAAGTGGCCAGTCCTCTTTCCTGCAATCAGAGGTCATGCGGAGGTCACACCCAGCAAAGGCCATGGAATAAAGTTATGCTGCTCCCTAATATTCCCTCAAGGACATGTAACAGTTGCTGTTTCCTGTGCAAACATGCCATATACTGTGTGGCAGGAAAGGATGTCATCTGCATGGGGACGGGGGATTATGTGTAATGTATTCCATTTGGCTTCTTAAATTAGAACACATTCTATCCAGTCTGTCTAGGAATTTGTGAGACTCACTGATATCTGAGAATTTACTAAGTATTAAGAAGGATATTGTAGAGCTGGAGAAGATATAAGGAGAACCAAAATTACTAGAGAGATACAGTAGAGCCTTATCCCAGTGAGGAAAATACTGGGGCTTCTTAGTTTAGAAAAAAAGGGGGAGGCATGATCAAAGTTTGCAAAATTATGCAAAGTTTGGAGAAAATGGACAGATGTTTTACTCCATCTCTCTCAATACTGGAACTTCAGTACTGTCTTAGGAAGTTGCCTGGCATCAGACAAACAAAAGGAAGCATCTTTTTTCATACATTATATATAGCTGAACTATAGAAGTGCTACCACAAGATGTAGTGATTGACAAAGGAGTAAACATTTGATTCACCTAATGTGTCACATTTTCTTAACACAATACTTAGTGGCAACACTGAATCCTGGATCACAAATATAATTCATGGGAAATTGTGAATTTGGCAGAAAGCTCTGTGAGAATTCTGATAGGTTCTTCAGACTGCTTCTTGATATGACTTGAGGCTACAGTTTTCAGGAGACAAGGTGCACTTTTTCCGTTGCTGCAACAAGGGATATCCTTAAGGTCATAAGAACCTCACTGGACCTGAATAAAATATCGATCACATGACTCAGTGCACACACTATTTGAATGGGAATACCCACCAATTTTGTGGGGCCTGGCCCCCTCGAATGTGGGGCCAAAGCCCCCACGGCCCCTAGGAGTTGGCTGTATGCCACTGGATCAGAGCAAAGGTCCATCTAATCAAATAGCCTGCCATCTCATCCAGCATTCTGCTCCTAGAGTGGCCAGCCAGATGCTTCTGGGAGGCCTGCGAGCAAGACAAGATGGCAACAGCACCCATAGTGGGAAGAGAACTACTTTCAGGATCAGTCCTGGAGGCACCTTCAGGAGGTCAGTTAGAGCCCCTCTAGCTCGATGACATCATGTTGTCCTCCTTTGGCTCCATTTCAGAGGACTTCATTTCAGTACGAGCCTTATACAGAGCTTCTGCCCCACCTCTGTTGAGATCAGTGCTCACATCAGAACAACAGGTAGTATTCCAGTACTAGAAGTAGTGTACAGCCATCATGATTAGTAAACATTGACGGACTTAGTCGCTAACCCCCTTTAAAACCCTCCCTAGATGGTGTATGCTTCTCCATCCTGTGGTACAAAACACTATGGTTTTTCTAGGCACTGTGTGAAGGAGTATTTCCTTTGTCTCTGCTGAATCTTCCAACATTCAACTTCATTGGATAACCATGGTTTCCAAACCTCACGGTCTGCAAACCACTGATGATTCTGCTTCCCTTGAGGCACTCCACTCAGAAATCTGCTGCCAAGACAAAATACTTGAGCCTCTGCTTCCCTGCAAGAATGGCTCCTCCTGGCTCTCGCTGCCCATGCTCCCAAATCAGCTGGAAAACAAGCTCCTCCAGAGGTCTTGATCCGATGAAAACCAGCAGCAGAATGAAAGGGGAATGCTTAGGCATTGGAATATGTTTGTGCATTGGAGGGCAGGGTGTGGCCATCGCCTACCCCTCCACTTTATGGGTATTCCGGTAAAGGAATCTGGCAGTCGTGGATCCTGTCCGATGCCCTTGCTGGTGGCATCAGGGGGAGTTTTCAGTTTGCATCAACAGGCTCCTTCCACTGGTGGTTAACCCTTGTTAGACTCACCCCACCCTGAGGGGGTGGAGTCACATTCTGTTATTTTATCCAATGCCTAAGCCAATACCTCTCACATGCTGTGATCAATCAAGTTGTGCCCTTTTTTAGCCCATTAACCTAATATACTGTGTCCATGTGTCTTTCTTATCCCCAAGTGGGTGTCGGGTCCTTGAATCACAACCATACTTTCCCCTATATGAGGGAGAAGTTTCTTAAAACTGTGCATAATTTTATACACCTTTATAAATATTATGCCTACTTGCCTTTTTTTTCTAAACTACAAAGTCATAAATGTTGTAATCTTTCCTCATACTGGAGTTGCCCTAACCCCTTAATCATTTTGGTTGCCCTTTCCTGAAGCTTTCCAGATCTGCAGTAGCCTATTAAAACTGTTGTTCATCTGTGTCTTTAATTCACCAAAGCAAAAAGTTTACAACCACATTTGCAGCATGAAAATTTGGTTGGCTAAACTGAACTGAAACTTCTAACTCAGGCATGAGAAACCTCTGTCCCACAGGTCAAGTTTGGTTCAGTGTGGGTTTTAATTTTCCCCAGAAGCCTGTTTCCACCAAGCCACCATACCTGGTGCAAGTAAAGACATGGTTGCAAAGGAATAATGGGGAGTCTGAAAATGCACTTCCAATAGTTCCTTGGCAAGTGTTGCTTGTGTTTGTCGCTTTTTGAATTTGGCACCAAATGTCACTAGGTCCACTGATCCCTGTCAAAAGCAGCATTTGTAGTGCAAACCCTGCTGGGATCAGTTATTCTCAGATGTTTCTCATTGAGACTCTGGAGTACAGCTTCTGAAAATGGGGTTTGTACTCAGTCCCAATCAGCTTGTCTATGAGCCCTGTCAGCAGGGTTCTTCCTTTACAGACTGGCTTGAGACCAAGCCACAAAAAAGAAAGAAAATAATCAGGAAGGCGCTTAGAATGTGCTTTTGATATTGGGTCACCTGACATTATGTTGACATCGGGCGATTGATAAGTATGCTACAGGGTGAGGGATATGAAGATCCAGCCTCCCGGCCCAATATTATTTCCCATCTCAGCCTAGCTTATATTAACCAGCATTAACACAGAAAAATATGAATTTGTAGCTTTGGACTTAGTATAAGAAAAAATACTGGTTGTGTCTAATGATTGAATGCAACTAATTTCTTCATACAACTGCAGCTTTCGAAACAGAGCCTCTACATATCTAACTCTATTATTAATACTGGATGTAGCTGAAAATAGGCTCCTGCCTTCTTCAAGATCCAGGAACACTGCCTGAAAGCAAGTAAATGCAGACCATTATTCTCTGAGTTAATATATTTCGGAGGTTTTAAAAAGTGAAAATTGTAAGTTTTTATTAGGAAGGAGCAGGTTGTTGTTTAGTACTATGTTTAAACAGGAAATTGTTTAAGGATAATTCATTCTCTCTCAGTGCTTGTGTTGTTCTATTAGTTTCTATTATTTTTCAGGATTCAAGTTTCGGTCCAAACCAAATTGGGCAGCATCTGCAACAATTTATACTGAAACAGGCTATTTTCCAAAGTGCTGAATTGGGATCCAAACTGAATCTGATGTTCTGTATGCATCCCTAGTTTGTATGCCTTGAGCTCCCTGCTACCCCATAGTTGCCATATTTTTTAAGGCAGAAAAGTGACACTGCCTTGCTGGTATAGATGAGACTATAGCCAAAGAAGATTTGAAAAACATATATTTTAAATCTGTAGCAGAAACATTATTTTGACATTTTTCTAACACGAAAAAGGATTTGCTCAATATAAGAAATAGATCTGGCTGCAAATCCAAAAAAATTGAACTATTCCAGTCTTTTGGAGACTTTGGCACTTCCTTTGCTGAATGATTTATTACGTTGTCTAACAACTATAATCATACTTTCCCTATTTCCATAAATTGTTCTGTTTTACAAGTTTTTCTCCCTTCCTTTTCTCTCCTGAAAGGACACTTGTTTTACATCACAAATGAATTCATTTATTTTTAGACTATGCTATTACTGAGTTGTTTTTATTGTCTGCTTGCATTGACAATTGGTTGTATTCATTTACTCATGTGATTTGTCTCTAAGAGGAAGGTGAAGACAAAAGGAAGGTGAAGAGTTTTGAATTTAGAAATCTGTTACAGCCCATTAAGAAAATAAGAGACTGAGAACTGCAAAAAATTACTGAAACATTCCAGAGGATTTAGATTTTCAGAGAAAGCTGCTGGGTTTCAACTAGGTTGGGAAAACAAGTGTTTTTGTTTAGATTTCCAGCACACTGAGTTCCAACTTTCTCTCCCCCCCACCCCATAGAACATCCGTAGCGATGGATAGAAGAACTTGAATGTGCCTCCTTCATATATTATTTTACAAGTTTGTAGGACAGATTTTAAGAAAAGGCCCAAATTGCACAGTCCCAGTGCTTCTGAAAGGTCATCCAATGTTTGCTTCCCTGAAGCTCCATGCTAGCTTTTGTGGGGAAATTTCTCCCTCCTCCATGTTAGAAGTTTGTCAGTACTGTATCTGTACCAGAACCATCATGCAGAAATCACTGTGCATCTTCATGTACGACAGCCTTCTGCTTCTCCCACTTTGGGAAATGCAGACTCAGATTTTAGGAAATTCCGGGTACTTTCACAGACAGGACTTAAAGCAGGTTTTGCTTCAGTGGTGTTCATAATGCAAACATAAAATCTGCATTGGTCATGGATATACTTCAGATTACAAATGCCTTTTTTTTAATCAGAGGTTAATATTAACATTGTGAAAGATAATCAAATATGTAAGTGTTTTGGAAAACTGTTTTGCAGGGCAATCCTATTCATATCAGCTCAAAAGTAAGTTCTGCTGAGATCACTGATGCTTACTTCCAGGGAAGAGGGTTTACAATTGGAGCCTTTTTGCTTGCAATATATTCTGTGCCACCATTTAAGCCACTGCTTTCCCCTGTATTTTCCAGCTAAGACACTGATGAACACTAGGCTAAGAAGTATAACAACTGGGTTTAAGAGCTGCAATGCTCAAGCAGATCACTTGCACAGCAGGGCTCTCTGATGCTTTGCAGGGAGGCGACAGTGAAGGACTAACAAGAAGAGCTTGTAGCATTCAGAATCCTTGCTGTGATCAAGTGTTCCCAGAAAGGGTGATAGAAGTAAAATAATAAATCAAGTTCTCTCTCTTAAAAAAAACAAAAAACCCTAATACAATTGCTCCAAGACATTCCATGATTGTTAAAGCCTGTGATATAAAGCACTTTTGTTTGCACTGGGAAATATGATTCTTGCCGTCATGCAACAAACTTAGGCCATTCAGGTCTATCAGAAATCCTCAGTGAGAGTACACCAGTAAAATGAAATAAGTTCATAAAAAAGGTAAAGGACCCCTGACAGTTAAGTCCAGTCGCAGACGACTCTGGGGTTGCGGCGCTCATCTCGCTTTACAGGCTGAGGGAGCCGGCGTTTGTCCGCAGAGTTTTTCCGGGTCATGACTAAGCCGCTTTTGGCACAGCAGAAAACCAAAACCAGAGCAGCACATGGAAACACCGTTTACCTTCCTGTTGGAGCAGTACCTATTTATCTACTTGCACTTTTTTGTTGTGCTAGGTTGCTAGGTTGGCAGGAGCTGGCACCGAGCAACAGGAGCTCACCCCGTCGCAGGGATTCGAACTGCCGACCTTTTGATCGACAAGCCCACAGAGCCACCCGCGTCAAGTGCATAAAATAAACTGGTTAATATAGAATTGAACTGAAGTAATGGGACTCTGGCAGATTTAGAAATGCTTCATGCGTTCATTCACTAAGCTGTGTGTCAGGAGTACTGGAACTTGATCTTTTGACCAGAGAGCAACTGAGGAATTTAACACTTCCAATTAAAATGGATCGAGGAATAGACAGATATATAGATATATATTACCAAAAGATTAATACAGTGGTACCTCTGGTTAAGAACTTAATTCATTCTGGAGGTCCGTTCTTAACCTGAAGTACCACTTTAGCTAATAGGATCTCCCACTGCCGCCGCCGCCTGATTTCTGTTCTCATCCTGAAGCAAAGTTCTTAACCCGAGGTACTATTTCTGGGTTAGTGTCCCATTAAACTTTAATTAGTTTAATGTAAATGCCCAGTGCGCTTCCATCGTCACAAGTCCCACTACAGCAGAGTATTTCGCACAGCAGTTGAAGAAGGGCAGGAGAGGCAGTATCTTTTCAAAGAGGAGTCTTGGAGCATGCGGTTTGTAACTCAAAGATAAGGTTTATTTACAAAAACAAAAAACAACCCTGGCGAAGAACCACACATCTCAGCAAACACGCCCAAAAAGGGGGAGAAAAAGGGAAGAACAAACACACAGGAGACTATTTATACAAACTCATGTTCCTGGAAGCCTAATGACCTCCAGCTGCTCAGTGATTAGAGCGTTTCTGCTACCCTTTAACCCTTTGATAGCAACACCCCCTCTCGCTCGTAACACTGAGCTGTACCAACCTTAATTCAAATTTAAACCTGAACAGAAACATTTATGAGATTGCGGACCCAAAGCTTTCGTAAAACCGTCTGCAAGGTTTTCTTGGCTTGGACAATACTTTAGTTCAATTAAACCTTGTTTTACACTTTGGCATACATTTTGATAACGGATATCCAAGTGTTTTGTGTGTGCCTTGAATTGACCTGATTTAGCTAGTTTAATACAAGGTTGATTGTCTTCCCACACTCTGATAGGTAGGGAACATTCTCCAAACAATTCTTGTACCAGTTGCTTATAAAATTCCAGTTCTCTACATACATCTGATAATGCATTGAACTCAGATTCAGTTGAACTTAAAGCTATAAGTGACTGCTTTCTTGATCTCCAACCAATTAGTGCATTTCCAAATTTTATCGCCATTCCTGACACTGATTTTCTATCTGGTCCAGCATCTGCCCAACTGCTGTCGGCCCAACATTCAAGTTGTGTGCTGCCCTCTGCTGATAGTTTTAAGCGAAACCATTTGGTAGTTTGGAGATACCTTAAAACTCTTTTTACTCCTTGCCAAGCATGCATTGATGGTTTTTCAGCTTGTCTACACAGCATGTTGACAGCATATGTTATATCGGGCCGAGTCCACTGTGCAATGTGGAGTAGACTGCCTATCGCTGACTGGTAAACCCCGGGATTAGAGAACTCTGCCTGTTGCTCGGCTTGAGCATCCTTTGTGTAACTTAACTCCATTGGGGTTTTAACGCCAGCACAGTTGTCCATTTTAAACCTTTCCAGCAACTGCTGGATCTTAGCTTCTTGGCTGAGCCAATAGTTCCCATTTTCATCTTGCTGAATTTTAACTCCTAGATAAACAGATACATTGCCTAGTGATTTTATCTGAAACCTTTCTCCAAGCTTTGTGGCAAATTGTTGTGCAAGTTTATCATCCTTTCCACTGTATAATAAATCGTCAACAAATATCAAAACTGCTTCTTGTTCACATCCCGAGCCTTTTAGATAAAGACACGCATCTGCTGCGCTCTTTCTGAACCCCATGCTCTCTAGAGCATCGTTTAAGCAGGAATTCCAATTACGGGCGGACTGTTTCAACCCATAAATGGATTTGTGTAGGCGCCAGACCTGGTTTGGCTTGTCTCCTTCAAAACCTGGTGGTGGTGTCATATAGACTTCCTCCTGTAAGTCTGCATTTAAATAAGCCACATTGACATCAAAATGAAACAGCTTATTTCCCTTCTTAGCTGAAGAGGCTAAAAGCATTCTTAATGACTCCGATCTTGAAGTTGGGGCATAGATTTGAGAATAGTGAACACCTTTGCGCTGCGAAAACCCTTTTGCAACTAGTCGGGCTTTATATTGCAACTCCTCAGTAGTTGTGGGCTTTAAACGATATACCCATCGACACCCTACAGCTTGTTGCCCTTTCGGAAGCTCTGTACTTGTAAACACACCGAGAGACTTCATTGAAGCCATCTCTTTTTCCATTGCTTCCTGCCACTTAACGGCTTCTGAGCTTGGAAGCTGTTGTTACCTCCATATAGCTATCTGGCTCACACTGTGCCATATTTACGTATACACTTGTCACCTTAAACCGCTCTGGCGGCTTGCCCTTTGTGGCACGATTTGACCTGCGCAATTGTTCCTCTTGTGCCCCCTCTGACCGTTGGCTGTCAGAATCTGTCTCAGACTTTATACCTGGATGTGCCTCTAGGGATAAAGACCTCCGTTTAGATACCTCCCTTGGGCTTGGTGTTGCAGGCGACCTGCTTCTCTTTTGCTGTCTGCTAGGCCTACTGACTAGCGATGTTGGAACACCCCTAGATTTTGGCTTTTCTACCTTAGGAGAAGGACCTTGTGCCTGGTCAGAATCTGCATCTGAACCATGTGCACCATCCTCTTCTGGCTCACTACTCTCTGGACTTTCATTCTCAGCATAAATGCCTAAATCATCTCTCAAAATGTCAGGGTTACCGTGTAAGTGAGTCCATCCAGACTGCTCACAAAATTCAGCGCTCCTACTGAGGACCACTCTTGTAGTATCCCCATTTGGGTTCACGAACCTCCAAGATTTGGCGTGTGGTTCGTACCCACAAAAGATGAGTTTTCTAGCCCTTGGACCTCCCTTTTTCCTTAACGCTTTTGGGATAAGTACATAGGCTGGACATCCAAACACCCGAAAGTAATTAATTTTGGGCTTCTTCCCATATAAAGCAAAATAAGGGGTGGTGCCAATTACAGAATTATATACTCGGTTCAGAATATGAGTAGCCGCCTGCCAGGCTTCCGCCCAGTAACTTTGAGGGAGTTTAGCATCAAACAACATAGAGTTTGCCAACTCTTGCAGAACCCTGTTTTTTCGTTCGGCCACGCCTCCTTCTTGGGGGGAATAAGGTGTAGACAGACGATGCTTAATTCCCTTTTTCTTAAAGAAATTCTGCAACACAGACCCGGTAAATTCTGACCCTCTGTCTGTCTGAAAAGCAAGTACTCTAGTACCGAATTCAAGTTCCACTGCATGAACCCAATTTTTAACTGTTTCTGCAGTATCTGCTTTTGTTTTGAGAGGAAAAAACCATGTAACCTTTGTTTTGTCATCCGAGAGACACAGTGCATACCTCGAACCTCCCATGCTAGCAACAGGCATTGGGCCACATAGGTCCATATGCACAAGTTGGAATACTTTGTCAGATTTCCTATCTGAACTGGGATAGCTGCATCTATGAACCTTCGCCCTTTTGCATGCAGTACAATCCAAATACTTAGTACATTTGTTCATTTTGCACCCTTCTGATAATTCAGGTTGCCTTTTAACATACTGAAAATTAATATGTCCCAGACGGCGGTGCCATAAATGGACACAAGAATTATGGGTAGGCGTGTTCACACAACCAGCATGAACCTGTTCAACTTCATCTGGACTTGTCTCAAAATAATATAACCCATCTCTGCATTCCACCTGCAAAAGAGATACGTTATTCTTTGAAATAGTGCAAACCCCATTTTCAAACACAGTTTTAAACCCATTACTATCAAGTTCTGACACAGACAAAATACACCCCTTCAATCCCTTTAGGACGTAGGCATCAATTTCTGTTTGCAAACTTTTCAAGAACACTGTGCCTACGGTCTCTAAGGAACGTTTAGTTGAATCTGCCATTGTCACAACTTTAAGGGTTTGCAAATGTCTGCAATTCTGCAAACGGACACTAGATGGCGCCACCAGGTGGTGAGATGCACCACTGTCGATCAACCAGCGTAGATTGCTGCCTTGGCCACGCCCTTGCATCAATGCCATTGCTGAAGCCATGTGCTGTGTGCTGTGGGAGTAGCCACGACCTCCTCCTCTTCTTCGACGTCCCCTGGAACTCCTTGTCTGGTAACTAGGGGTAACGGCCTTGGTGCTGTCTTGACCAGGTTCACGTGTGCAATTCCTAATTAAATGGGAAGGGGAACCACAGCGAAAACAGTGTCTAGCTGCAAAAGCATTTACTGTGTGCTCAAACTCAGCATCAACACTCTTAGGCACAGCATAACTCCCCTTTAAAGACAAACCTCTTTCTCTTTGCCTTTTATCCTGTTCATCTGCAAGCCGAGATGAAATGTATTCAAGGGTTAATTCAGTTGAAGGCATAGCTTCCAAAGTTAGAGCTAGAGTCTCATAGCTTTTATCAAGAGAAGACAACAATATGTATGACTGCTGCTCCATTGAGAAAGGAATGCCCAGCTCTCTTAGTTGATTAAAGGCAGACACCATTTTGGCAATATGTTCTTTTACACACGCTCCTGGTTGGAGACGTAAATCAAACAAACATCTTGTAGCATGGATCTTGGCCCCCGCAGTGTTTCTGGAATTTAGCCGCTGCAGAACCGTCCAGACCTCATGCGTGTTCTTTAACTCAGAAACGTAAGGCATTTGCTCTGGTCCCACTGCCAAAACTAGTAGACCTTGGGCATTCCTGTCACGTTTCTGTGAAGCTGCTGCTGCTGCTTTGTCTTCCGCAGACGCGTCTGCAGCTGCCTGTAAAGGCGGTGCTTCAGTACAACTCCACAACTCTTTTGCTTGCAACCAAACCCTCACTCTAGCCTTCCAATCTTGCCAATTTTTCCCATTGAGTCGCGTAAACGGGACAGAAAAACTTTCCTGGGACTCTGCCATCCTCCCTGGGGCTTAGGAATGATACTCACACACCTGTAGACCGTCTCCCAGCTGCTGAGGTGGCTCCTTGAAGAATAAGACGTCTTCCAGCGAGTACAAACTGCTCAGTGCCTGTTTAAAACTTTTCTAGGCACATTGCAGGACTCAAGCTGCTTTGGAGGCTTTCGTTGTCGGCAACCGCTTCTGACTTCGCTCCATTCCTTTCATAAATCACTCTGAACTGCACTCCTTATCTCCTTCTTGACGTACAAACACCCATAACCTGTCCCATTAAACTTTAATTAGTTTAATGTAAATGCCCAGTGCGCTTCCATCGTCACAAGTCCCACTACAGCAGAGTATTTCGCACAGCAGTTGAAGAAGGGCAGGAGAGGCAGTATCTTTTCAAAGAGGAGTCTTGGAGCATGCGGTTTGTAACTCAAAGATAAGGTTTATTTACAAAAACAAAAAACAACCCTGGCGAAGAACCACACATCTCAGCAAACACGCCCAAAAAGGGGGAGAAAAAGGGAAGAACAAACACACAGGAGACTATTTATACAAACTCATGTTCCTGGAAGCCTAATGACCTCCAGCTGCTCAGTGATTAGAGCGTTTCTGCTACCCTTTAACCCTTTGATAGCAACAGTTAGCGGAGTCTGTAACCTGAAGCATCTGTAACCCAAGGTACGACTGTATACTCTTAGAGCAGACTAAGTTCAGGGGATTCTGGGAAGGAGGCCACGGCTGAGCAAGCCAAGCTCTTTCCTGCCTTGCTGCTCCCTCTCAGTAAGTGGCAGCAATGTGCTGCTGCGAAGTCAAGAGATTAAGGCACACCCACCTGCACAGCCGCTGCTGCTTCTGCTTTAAATGCTGTTTTAATGAATTAAGTTAGTATACTTAAGCTTCAAAGTTGCACATTTAAAAAACAAATAAAGGTTATATAATTTATGCTAGATTTTATGATGAAAATGTAATTTTATAAAATATTTTAAACATTTGAAATAATGGTTTTTTTAAATGTTTTAATAGTACAGTGTGAGCTCCTCAGAATATATAATTTTTATCTTGTGTGGTCAGCAAATGTTCCAAACAACTAAAAAGAACAGATAAAGCATGCACACGAAAGCTTATACCCAGAACAAACTTAGTTGATCTCTAAGGTGCTACTGGACAATTTTTTAATTTATTTCAACTGCGTCAGACTAACACGGCTACCTACCTGAAGATAAAGGTAGGTTAGACCATTGTCCCATCTAGCTGTGTTCTAACCCCTGAGTCTGACAGTGGCCCTCTAGGCAGAAATGTCTCCTCTAGGCTTTGCTTCTGAAATTCTACTGGAAACCCAATGGCTTGAACTTGGGGCTTTATCTATGCAAAGTATGTCCTCAACTGCTAAGCTGTGGGCCGTTCCTCAAGCCATTTATCGGCTGTTTGTGTTTGTATATAGAGGATTTGAGGGGAGGCAAGACCCCAGTCCTACTCAGTGACATTGGGTACCTATTTATTTATTACTTAATACAGTAATTTCTGTCCCAGAGAAATTATTTATTACTTAATATAGTAATTTCCATCTTTCGAGAGACAAATTCTTCCAAGGCAGCTGCTGTTTCCTGCTCTTTTTTTATTTAGATAAATTAATTACATAGTTTATGAGATACAATAAAATAACCGATCAGCACTAGATTATGATCACATAGTTTGCAACCATTAATAGCCTGAATAATAATAGTGCTTTACCATAGCAAGCAGTACCGTTCCAGTATATACAACATTGTGGAATAGGATGCAGGTGAGAAGAGCAAACCCTCCCATTTAGATAGTACAATTTTTCAAGTGTGGGAGTTACCACTGCAACAAAGCAGCCAGGTCTCTCTCTCCCCCACCCCCAACTAAAAGCAAAAGCACTTCTGCTGCTGAAAGCAGTGGCCGAACAGCCCTGAATTGTTCAACCATCATTTTGAATGGAATGTCCCAATGGTAATGGCACTGCATCACCATTCCTGAGAGAAAACGTAGCCACCCCCGTTGGGCAGCTGAACTAGAGATAGGTGAGATAGCTAATGTTTTGTGTTTTCTCTTATGTTACATTTTATCCACCATCCATTTAGACTGGGCATTTGCAACTTGGGAGTTCTCCTTTCAACAAGCCTGACCATTTGTTCATGCCACAAGGTTTGTGGGTAAGAGAGAAAGGAAAACCGAGGCAATCCTCTTTTACCCAATTTTCTTCCCAAAAGAGGTTTATTGATGACAAATGCTAGTAAAAGAAGAGAAGGAAGAATTGGAGCCACATGTTCTCATTTAATGGCTTCCTGTGGAAGTTGAAAAATGGAGAGGTACAAGATAGAGTTCTCTGGAAACTCATTGCAAAAGTGCCATGGGGTGGAGCAAAAGCCCTCCAGCGCCATCTTCTGGAATTGATTAGACTGTGCCCCACAACTCACTCCAGTTACCGGTGCAGAAGTATCCGATGATCAGTGGTACTGAAAACTATTGAGAGATGCAGAAGAATTAGCAAGGTCATACAGAATTTTCCTCCTTCTCCCAGGATGTATCAGGGCAACCAAAGGGTTTCATTGCCAAAACTCGGCAGGCACTATAATTGATCTAGAGAATCTATAATATTTATTTGTTTCCCTAACCCATTTTAGACTACAACTCCCATCAGTCCCAGCCACCATGAAGGGGCCCATGGGAGTTATAGTCCAATATCTCCTGGGTACAGGAGGCCGATCTGGATTATTATGGGGGAAAGGAAGGTCCTGAGCCAGATGGAGCAAAACTGAGAAACTTCTACAACCAGTTCCATCCTTGGTCCTTCATAAATCTTCTCGAAGGATAACCCACTTTATGGATTTCTGTTCTCATCATGAGCATAGGTCCTTCTGACCTTTGGACCCCTCTAAAGGCAAGCTTTTAAGTCCAATGCTCTGGAAGAACACAAACTACCTTTATATATTTGCAAGAGAGATGTGTCTCAAGAGAAGCAAGGAGATGTAGGCTTGATTACTTGGGAAATGGCATTTGGTCATCTGTGTCACTGATGTTGGAACTTTTTAATCACACAAAGTGACAGCAGATCAGTATATGCTGAAGCACAAAAGGCAAGCTGACTGGAAAATGCAACAAAAAGGGGAAAACAAAATCAGATTAATGCTGAGACTTGAGCTGTCACTCTGCATTAATGCAAGTGGGGGTGCCTGGAGGGACTTTCTTAGTAGTCTCAGCATTCCCACCCCCTTCCCAGGAGTCCAATATTTTCTGAAATCTAAATTCTGTCACTGTTTCTCCTCCATCCAGGAGGATTGTTAGCATGCATTTTTCTGTTAGGATGATGTACAGCTAAGTGCTGCGTTTTCTTTTTGGCAGCCTGTGTGGGGCGGAGCAATGGATGCAATTTTTACTTTGCTGCAGCAGGCAAATTCCTGTACAAACTTCCTCTCTTATCCCTTATCAGAGTTCAGCCAGGTAACATTCCATCCAGGTGCAACACAAAATGAGGGTGTGAAGCTTAGCCAATGAGGAGTGTAGCTTGGGATGAGTCCTGAGAGCTAGACAGAGAGGCCTCTAGGGCTGCATTCAGCCCCTGGGACTGAAGTTCCCTACTCCTGTCTTAGGATAGGGATAGAGAGCAGAACTGTTCTGCACATTTCAGGTCAATCTACAGGCATGAGAGTATGTAAAATCACACTATGGAATCAGTAGAAAGCAACCAGCAGGTAAGGAAGTGACAACAGGGTGTTCTGAGCTTACCTCTGTACTATTGCTAGAACAATTGAACAATAATTTAGACAGACTGTGACCCACTATAATATTTTACAGGAGGGAATACTAGTAGGGAAAAACATCACAGCTCTTTCCAATATGCCCCTGAAATATTAAACATACTGTATGTATGCAAGTCAGTGAGCAGAAATATGTAGGGAACAGTTGTTTGGGGTTTTAATTTGAGTTGAATGGTAAGATAAGAGAGCCTGGGGGTACTCTTTAAATGTGGAGAATTAATTGAAATGTGTATTTCTGTTATCTTTAGAATAAATGGAAAGTTCTCTTTTTCAAAAAGAAAGGGTTTTTTTTCCTCCCCTTTTGTCATGGGAAATTAAAGTAATATGTGTTGGGTTTTTTCAAATGTTTCATTAACAGAGCTCATAGTTCTGTCTCTTTGGGAAAGAATTAGACAAGTGTAAAATAGGAGAAATGAATGTAGAGGGGGGAAAGAAATTGCATTTGGCAATACTGGAAGAGTAAGATGTGGGAACATTTGTTTAGCTGCTTAAGTTCAGAATCCAATGTTTTTATTTCATTTATGGAGATTGATCAGAGGCAGGGCTGGCTGGCCTATAAGGCAAAGTGAGGCAGTCGCTTCAGGTAGCAGATCCTGGCCTCCTCCTCCTTATGATTGCCCACAACCTCCATTCCTGCCCACCACTGTGCCCATCACTGCCCACTCTTCTCCAGCCTCCTTTTACTCTCCAACCCCCTTCAGTGCGGGAGACTGAGGAGGAGGAGGTGGCGTCAATGGTTGGGTGGCATTTTCTGTTTTGCCTGAAGTGGCAAAAAGTCCTGAGCCAGCGCTGATCAGAGGTATTGCTCTGGTGAGAAAGAATGTTTTACAGAAATAAATGAGTTATATGTTTGAGTGGAAGCTGGATGTCTTACAGAGATGTCTGTAGAGGTGTATAATGCTAATCAACTAGCCTATACATAGGGATAAGAGACTGGGAGTTCTTATGCACACCTACACATTCTTCTCTATCCTTACTTTCCTTTTCTTGTGTAAGTAAAGCATTCTTCTTTGCTATACCTGTCTAATTTATAGACCTTGCTTTCTGCTTACGTTTTATATTTCTGCTTTTCATAACATCTCCGCAAAAGTAAATTGAGCCCTTGGTACTAAGGTAATATTCAAACAATTTGACTGTGGCTTCTCTGATGAACTGGAGAGTTCCTGGACCCTTAATTGTCACCTACTGTATCATATATTAGAGATTCAGTGCTCTGGAAGGTTGTGCAACAAGGGTTAGATCTATTCCCAAATGACATTGGTAACCTTCCAATGAGAAGAGATGGGGCTCTTCTAACACTGGCCACTGTAAACAATCAGGCACCCAGTTCTCACTGCCTTCAGCAGTCTGACAACTTTGTCCATTGCTAAACAGGTCTGAATCTCCCCACCCCCAACCCAGCTCAGTTCATACAGTTAGTGTTTCTACACAAACACACCGGCAAGCCCACTGGCAGCTTCCTATAGCCCTCTGGGCAATCGTGCTGACTGGCTGAACCAAGACTTGATACTTGTTCATTTTTTAGAAACCTTTGTTTTCCTTACCCAAGAACCAAATGGCTTGGTTCTACGAAAATGTACCCTTTTCAGTAAGTAACGTAGAATTTTGGAAGCCAACTAACAATTCCCACTGCCACAAATGTTTTGTGCCTTTCCTCCTTTCTTTTCCTTCCTTGAATTAATGAAATATTACAAACCTATGCTCACTCTAGGATGATTTTTAAATGACAAAAGAATAAACGCTTGAAATTCAAATCCTAGGAAGGAAAGTAAAACTTCAATCAGAGAGGTGTTAGCCGACATGGTAATAATCTAATATTCATGAATATTAAAGTAAGCGTAGAAGAATATTTAAACTGGCTTTACTGTGTTTTCAAGCCAGATGTCTGTTGGCATTTATAGGCAGGATCTCTGTACTGTTCACCAAGATGCATAATTTTCTGTGCACTAATTCTCAGCCATGGTATGTAGTCATTGCTTTTCTGACAGCCATCTGCTCTGAGCTCTCCATTCATCCTCAGCGCGAACTGGGATTGAGGAAGCAAACAAACAGTTTTGGAAGGGAAGCTGGGATTGGGTTATTGCATTAAACTCTTGTAAAATGTTATGGTTTCAAAGGAATTGTCAAATCCTAGTTTAGCAATGAACTAGCTGAGCAGCCTCTAACAAATCACAGTTGCTCCTCCCCCATTCTTCATATATAAAGAGGAATGGTGTTTATATAACTTCCAGCTTGTTTGTGAAAATAAATGTGAGTGATGGAAAAGGTTGAGACAGAGCCCAGTACACTGGAATCAACATACGCCAATGTTATATATAGGTTTGTGCTCCATTTCACCTGTATTTACTTTCCTTTTCCCTCTAAGCAACTCAAAGTGGCATGTTCTCTTCACTCCCCACTTTCTCATAAGAATCTTGTGAGGTTGGCTAGGCTGAGAGACTTCAGTGAGTTTCATGTATGAGTGGGGATTTGAACCCTCGTCTCCCAGGTCCTGGTTTAACACTCTAACCACTACACCACAATGGCTTCATCAGCCAGCTCCCTTGCTACTCAGAGGAACCATTCCTCTTCCCAGCCATGGTTACCAGCTGCTTCTCCTTCCCCTTTTGCTTGCCGTTGTTGTCACATGCCCTGTTGCAAGATGAAGAGCCAGTGAACAATTTGATGGCAGCTGCAGCTGCTGCTGCTGCTCCTTCTCACCATGACCATCCTGCACTTGTTCAGTCCTTTTTAGCCTAAGATAAGAGGGCAGGTGAGCAATGGTTAGGAGATCCCAGGGGGTCTATGTTAGACTGCTCCCTCCTGCTGGAGTGGGAGTCTCAGAAGGTACCCTATTATGGTGACCCTTGATAGTGACCTGAGCCTAGACTTTGGGATTTTCACTGCGCAGTCAGAGAGCAGGCATGTCTCCCACTTTCACAGTTTCTTGCTCCTGTTTCCCTCATACTAGTCAATGAGAATCATTAAAAAATGGCAAAAGCAGACTCTGACATCCTCTGAGATCAGTGACCTGAAGGCCCTATAAATACTAAGCAGGTGCTAGGATAATAGGATCATAGAGTTGGAAGATACTCTGAGGGTCATCCAGTCATCCATTCCTGCAAAGCAGGAATCCTGCCTACAACCATCCCTTTGTGGACTCGAACCACCAACCTTCTAGTTAGCAGTTAGATGCACTGACCTCATATTTAACTGGAAAGCAACAGAGATCTATTTTGTTTGTACACATATCACAATGCCTATGATTAACTTACATGGATTTTCAGGGAGGAAACCATACGTTATCAGGGTATGTTTTTGACAGAGTGGAGAATGTAACTTGGGGGAAAGTTGCTAGTCTAAAAGAGAGAAAAGTTCTTGGGATTAAAGCAGAAAAGAATAAAATGAAAAGAGTATCCCCTGAAAGAAGTGGCAACACCACAAAAATGCATTAGTTCTCTTTTAAACAAGAAAAGATAACAGAGCTGTTTAACGCTGTAGGAGCAGTTGATCAGAGCAGTAAACATGAACTGAAAGGCGGTGGTATTGGATTTTGTTTGCCTCTGGACAAATAGTTTTTAACATCATATTTTCCAGTCTGCAAGCACTGCTGTGCCTGGACAGTGATTTCTTAAAATGGAACTTATTTTCCAGTTGTATAAAAGTGTTCTTTTACATTGTGGATTGAGTGCATTAAGTTGCTCCCTGTGGTGCACAGCTGGAAATTATCCTTTGCTGCAATGTTTTGTTTTGCTTTGCCCCAGAGTTTTTCTGTGCCTACTCACTGTGTTCCCACACACCAGCATAGTTTAGTACTACAACAGGGAACTTTCTTTCTCTTTTGTTTTCTGCGGCTGCTTTTCTTTCCTGAGGATGCTTCTTAGAACATCTGAAACAGACAGTTGTTGTTTTTTTAAGCTGCCTTTGAGTATTTGATACAAATTTAGTGGCATTTCAAGCTTTCCCCTGCAGACCTGGAAGATGGGTTTGGCAAAGTTAAGCTGAAATTTAGGCAGAGTGTTTTCCTTTCCTTCTTTGAAGCAGCAAGTGGTGTTTGCAGAGAAAGTAGTTGGTCCAAATAGTTCTGCATTAGAGAAAAGCGTAGCAATATTAGTCACAAAGCAGTGGTGGAGAGAAGTTGAATGCATTTCCATAATCTTTTACAAAATGCATTTTAAATTTGCAGTTTTAAAAACTAGGAATATTTGTATGGTGCTTACAGTTGGGTTTTCTAGGCTTTAGCTTTGGCCTGCTGAAATTGTGACCCACCAAGGCCACCAGCCATAGATGACGCAGGATCCTACTGTTTTGCTGCCAGCTTTGGTATGCAAAAGGGCTGAGGTGTTAAGTGCTGGGTAGGCTAAAATATGTGACTGGTGGTGTGTGTTCAGTTTGGTGGGTCAAAAATTGCACTGGCCTGCTTTAAACACCTTTAATCTTGTATGCCTTCAGGAAACAACTGGTATAACAATTAGGCCCCATATCACCTGATAGCAGTGGCACTGGCTTGGGATACAATGGATTCTAGGCCATCTCAGGTCCACTCATTTCCTCATTTCCAGCAGGGATCCAGCCAACATCACTTTCCCACACCTGCCTTCCAGGCAGGAAGGGGAGCTCTGTGCCAACTGATGTCACTGCACAGACAATGGCCAGCAGAGGCTGATGGAGGCCTGTGGGGCTAGGCAGAGGGACACCTTTGCCCATTTAACCCCCCCCCCCCCACTCTAGCCTGGCACAAAGGGTATTTGGATTGCCCTGCTAACACCAAATAAGTAAATAAAAGAGGAATTGCTAGTGTTGTGTAGAATTTAAACTTAAAAACAGATATCCATTGGTAATTGGCTTTATTTTTTATTTGTATGTATGTTTTTTGATGTGTGTATTTTTAAATGGGGAACCAAGCTTTATTTCAAAAATGCCTATATAATATTTTATATTATTTTTAGAAGTCTTAACTGGGCAGGAGGGCTCATTGATTCACTTGCAGTTCACCATGACCTACTGGAGAGGAGGTGGAGATGTAGGAAAAGAAGGCCATTCTAGCTTCTAAGAAAGCCAAATAAATAAAAGTAAAATTGTATGTGTGTAGGCTTTCACAAATCCATCTTACCATACTATTTGTTATATGCTAAATTAAATACGCTTTCTTAGCATAGCTGTGGTTGCAATGACTACAAATGCAATTCAGTCTTAATATCAAAGCAGGCATAAGGCTGGTACCAAGTAAAAAGAATGCGAGGGAAAGAGAAGAGAGACAAAATGAGGGTTTTTTTTACCTGGCACCATCTTATTTAGAGTATCTTCCAGTTATTCTATTCCTCTAAGTATGAGGCAAGGTGGAATAGAACTACATATGAGGAATGTATATTTTTCCATTGCCAGACGCATCCAGAAATAGAGGGCAGCCAATCTTTCCTACTGTATCTGTCAGGGAACTGCCATCAGGGCCGGAGGGAGAGAGCGGGCTCCGGAGGGGTCCCAGAGAGCGTCCCAGGATGGGGAGAGGCAGCCCATCTTCTGGGGAATAGAATCAGTGTAGCACCAGTGGAGAAGGGGGGCAGATGGGGGAATCGGCGAGGTGGTCCCATGACTCCTTGCCAGGGACCAGCAGGGAGAGTAAGGGTCCTCCGCTGCCTACGCCCTCTTTGCGCAGAAGGCTTCCGCGCAGGGAGAGTAGGAGGAGACTAGGCGTCAAAGAGCTTCTTTGCTGGAAGAAGTTCAAGAAACGCCCACTGACGAATTCTGCCAGCGATTGAGACAGCCACGGGTGAGTGGCTGTCCAGACAGAAAAGGTTCACTCAGGCAACCCAGCCAGGTGTTGCACTTGTTTACGCACGAGCAACCCCTAGAACCATTACAGTATCCTACCCAAATTGGCAACACAGTGTAACAATAATTAGCAGCCAGCTTCTCTGACACACACAAACCTTTGGGTAGTGAATAAAATTCCCGGTTTGCTACAACAGCACAATAATCTTTCCATTGCTGACATACTTCCCACTCTCCCTTTGCAATATACTGGTTGTCTAATTTATTCTTAACCACATCCAGGTGGATTTTGCTTAGGAATAAAACAACGTTTTAATCAGTACTATGCATAGTATAGGGACGCAGGTGGCGCTGTGGGTTAAAGCCTCAGCGCCTAGGACTTGCCGATCGAAAGGTCGGCGGTTCGAATCCCTGCGGCGGGGTGCGCTCCCGCTGCTCGGTCCCAGCGCCTGCCAACCTAGCAGTTCGAAAGCACCTCCGGGTGCAAGTAGATAAATAGGGACCGCTTACCAGCGGGAAGGTAAACGGCGTTTCCGTGTGCGGCTCTGGCTCGCCAGATGCAGCTTTGTCACGCTGGCCACGTGACCCGGAAGTGTCTCCGGACAGCGCTGGCCCCTGGCCTCTTAAGTGAGATGGGCGCACCAACCCCAGAGTCTGTCAAGACTGGCCCGTACGGGCAGGGGTACCTTTACCTTTACCTTTATGCATAGTATTGCCAGAGTGAAATGGTTGTCGGATTGGTTCCAAAACAAATTGTTTCTGGGATGCCTTTTGTTGAGCTGCTGGTTCAGTTTTTGTTTTGTTTATTGGTCAAGCAGACAGGTTTTAAACACTAACAAGTTGTTGGTGGAAACAGACTAATGTGTTTTTTGTCGGGCGGGAAAACAAGCGACCAACAATCAAGCTTATTTACTTCTTGTGTCTTCCTTAAAAGCATATTTACATTTTGCCAACTCAAATGATAAATAAATTGTGGACTATAAATTCCTGGTGGATGGTGTTTTCATTGTGCCTTAGCATTTATTCATTTATTTTGCAGCCATAATTCAATCTAGAGGATATCACAGGCTTATAGGTATTTGGAGAAATGTGTTTGTTTCACTCCTGTATTTCAGAGATGCTATTTGGACATGATGTTCCGAAATTACATAGAGGCAAATGAAATATTCTGATTAGCACTGAGTGCCCAGCACTATGTCACAAGTGACTGTGAACATACAGATGTGACCTGTTCAGGAAAGACTGCAGTTCCAACTTGAAAACATTTAACAACAACAAAGCACACATGCGAAGAACCAAAGAACACCCACCCCTTACCAACAAAGGGCTTTTATCCTTATCAGCTGTGTAGCAAATGTATTAAAATGCCAGCTCCAAGGCTTGGCAATCCATCAGCAGCAACTGCAGTGTTTGAGTTCATGGTAGGAGAGCTCATTCACCTTCTGCTGCTTTTGTGCTCTGCCTGCCATCTCCGCTCATGTATGCCAGCAGGGGGTTGGATATGACAAGGTCCCTTCTCTCCGAAACACTGGGACATTGACAATGTCTCTTTAATAAAACATCTAACAACCGTTGCTTGTGTTCATGCTGATAATGTGTTGCATTATGAGGTCAAATTTTGTTCTCAGTTAATGACATGTTGGCACAGTTGGGAGTGGTATTTTATTCCAGACGATTTTGATGAACTGTTACAAAAACAGTCACATGTGTGTGTGTGTGCTTCTGTGTAAATGGTACATGTATTCAATACTTTCTTTAAAATTACTGGAATTAACCAAACCAACTATTCAGGGAGCATCTTAATTTCATTTTAACTCCCTGAGTCTAGCATTTCTATTAAGAAAGAGCTGATAAATGCTTCCTCCAGAGCAGAAGTAGTATAGGTGCATTTGTTCAGAGGTGGTGTTTCCCCATGTCTGAAAGGAAAGTAATATTCTTTGTGGGGGGCATTTTGACTGGCAACCAATTGTTTCCCCCATTTTAGGTTTTATTGTTGCTCACTTCTTAGCAAGCCTGCTATCTCAACATGCTTCAACCCATAACACAAGCCAGTATATGGTCCTTTAGAAGTTTGCAAAGCACAAAGCTACTAATCAAAATGAAATTAAGAAATGGGTTCTTATGTAAAGTTGACATTCTCCTGAGTCACCATTAAATCCAACATGAAATAATGAAAGAATAAATGAGAATAGAAGTATAACTCCTTAAAAGCTTATTAATACCCTCAATTTAAACATGTCTATGATTTAAAGTTCCCTGTCCATTTACAATAGCAGTTGGTAAATAGCAATTAACATAAATATGTTAAATAAAAAGATGCTTTCAAATGAATTTGAGAGATTTCTTATTGGTGATAGGCACAATTCCCTATCCAATTCAGAATTAGAATCAGAATTGCAATCTGTTTTGCAAAATATCAACTATAGCCCAGTCCCCCCCAGCCCTGCCATTCTGAAATTTGAACCTCATCTAAAGTTGTGAAGGCCAAGGTGGGGGTGGGGGCAGAGACAGGAAAATGGAATAACCCATTTTCTGATTTCTTCAAGTGTGTGTGTGTGTGTGTGTGCTCCCCCCCCAAAAAAAAGACCTAGGAGAAAATACCCCTCCCCCATCTTCCTGGTTTTATTTCCTAGGTCCTCATATCTATAATATCATGAAATGGAAATGAATATGAATGCATCCCCTCAAGCCTTGGCCCCTTCCCTTCATATTTTCCTGGCAGCAGTAGTGGAAATGTCTCATGGAAGTTACAGCATGCTCAGCAGTGAATTAGACACAAGTGTGCTGGGACATGGGTAGAGCAATCCTATACTGCAGTTTGGAGATACGTTGCTGTGCTAGGCCCACAAAATGGCCACTGCATTTTATATGTGCCCACTGCAAGGCAGGAGGTAGAAACACATTGCAAGAAAAAAACCATTGCAAATATGGCTGTTGTAGTCCCAGAATCCTTGACAGAACTGCCACTGGCCAGCAGTGACACCTCAAGGTGGAAATCATACCTTCAAGCCCCACCCCATGAACAGAAGGTGCCAACACACATCGGCCAATCTCAGGGCATGGCCATGATGATACTGTTCACCTGCAACACTACACACAACACACACACACATTATTATAATGTATATAATAATAATAATAATTTTTATTTATACCCCACCCTCCCCAGCCAAGGCCGGGCTCAGGGCGGCTAACAAACAATAATAAAAACAAGTTGAATGAATAAAAACAATATTAAAATACAACAATTAAAATATTGAAACATTAAAATATTAAAATGCAGCCTCAGGAGGGGAAAGGAAAAAGAAAAAAGAAAGAGGGGGAGGGAATCAAACTGGCTCCAAGCCAAAGGCTAGGCGGAACAACTCTGTCTTACAGGCCCTGCGGAAAGAAATCAGATCCTGCAGGGCCGTGATCCCATGAGGCAGAGTGTTCCACCAGGCCAGAGCCAGTGTTGAAAAGGCCCTGGCTCTGGTTGAAGCCAATCTAACTTCCTTAGGGCCCGGGACCACTAGGGTGTTGCTATTTATGGACCTTGAGGCTCTCCGTGGGGCATACCGAGAGAGGCAGTCCCGTAGTTACGAGATATATACCGCCCTATACCTGCAGTTCTCAGGGTGGTTCACAGGATAAAATCAGAATATAAAATCACAAAGTACATAATCAAAATAAAAATAGCAACCCAATGACACCCCCCCCATACACACATTTCTGAAGGGCATAGGATGTCAATCAACCATAGGCCTGGTTAAAGAGAATCGTTTTTGCTTGGCGCCTAAAGGTGTATAATGAAGGTGCCAGGCAATACCACCCACAGCTTTCTCAATAATGATGACATCCTGATGTCATGTGTGTGATGTTGACGCCCCATCGCCCTTACAAGCTGGTGCCTCTGTTGGAAGAGGAGTCATCTGGCAGTGACAAGACATTCTTGTGGGACCAGTACCATCTACTCCACTCCTTGATAGGCCAACAATGCTAGCAGCATCCTAGACTCTTGAATGGATAAAATATTTGCCAGAGGCAATGGTCATTTAAGGAGGCGGTTGGTTTTAAACAGCTGACTAGGAAAGTGTGATGCACTCTCCATGAGTTGCTCTTCCATTCTTGGTTCCAGATTCCCAACACCTCTCCCCTCCTCCAGATTATAACAAAAACCATTAGGGCATCATTAGATGCATCTGCATATAATATCTTGTTTGTCCCTAAAAGGCTAGGGTGTCCTCATGGGGAAAATAAAATAATGCATTTCATGTGGGTTTTGGGGAGAGTGTGTGAGAGAGGATTAAGAGAAAGAGACATAAAGTACGCATAGCTGTGTGTCTGTGTGCATCTGTTTCCTCCCTGACATTTTTTCACCACCTCCTTTTATATTCTTTCACTATATTTTTCCAACATCACATACTGTAAATTCTTGCCTGCCTCACTATATTATGAGCTTATGTGATGTTCCCATTAGCTGAAACTATCTGTGGTGCACTTTAAAGCAGGCTGCTGGTCTTCCTGTTATGCCTAGATTGCTGGCTTTTATATTATTCATGCTGCAGAGCCTGAGGTTTTAAGTAAACCTGGAGGTACTATAGCTTCTGAGTACTCATTTGCTCTTTCAGTACTCAGTCTTGACTCTGTAACTCCCCTGCGTAGAGTCATAAATATATCTCAGTGGAGGTGGGGGTTTTTTGGTGGGGAGGGAGCTACAAATTATATATACACTTTAAAACACACTAAAGCAGAGGTGTGTAATCTGCAAAAACCCTGGCGAGCTGCAAATTCAATAAAGTCCTGACTATTGATTGACTGGTTGTACAAATTGGACAAGTTAGCAGCTAATTGGGTGCCTTGCTTAGGCAATATGTTGAACATGGCTTTTAAAAGGAGCATTGGAGTCACTAACTTAGAATGTCAGAGGATAACTGTACCATGACCGAAAAGGTCAGTAATTAAATGGCACACAGGTTAATTGCAGGGACAGACAAGAGAACTGAGATGGGAGATCAAAATGCATTAATTTAGCAAGGGGAAAGAGAAGAAAAGCTTTGAAAATCTGTTTCACATTCAAGCCCATCCTTGGCAATTTTAGTTGAGATTAGGTTTTGTGCTCATTAAAGTCTGGAGCTAGATTCAGGGAATACAGCCAAACATGGGGGTGGCAAACATTAGATCCAGCATAGCTCTCAGACACAAACCCACTGTGTTGATGTCTTAAGCTTTTCATATCCTCAGCCCACATGATCTTTCTTTTGTGGGAAATCTTAATATTTGATCCAACTTATTACTTAATATTTTGGGATTTCCTCCTCCTCCTCCTCCTCCTCCTCCTGCTCCCTGCTACACAACACACACAATGGTTCTACTTTTAATTGGAGATGTGATAACTCTCAAAATGTGGACACTCAATAGGCTGAAGCTCCTGTTGGGTTGTTGCATTACATTAAAAAACAATAGTCCTCTGTTAATTAGTTAAAATATATGTGGATATATTGAAAAGGCAACAACTGATCAATACAAAAAATATTGGGGGCACAGAAGATGGGGAAGGAAATAACCTTTTCTTTATCAACTATGGATCAGCATTGATGAAACTGCTTGACTGCGTTGCTAATTTTTTATTCTAAGCATGGTGTAGCATGGCCTGTGTCACATTGCTGAAGCTCAGCAGGTTTGGGTGAGATACCCTGGGAACCTTCTGCAAACTGATATAAGTTCCATGATGGGAGAAAGGTGGAATATACAGTGGTACCTTGAGTTAAGTACTTAATTCATTCCAGAGGTCCATTCTTAACCTGAAACTGTTCTTAACCTGAAGTACCACTTTAGCTAATGGGACCTCCCGCTGCCGCCGCCGCACAATTTCTGTTCTCATCCTGAAGCAAAGTTCTTAACCCGGGGTAATATTTCTGGGTTAGCGGAGTCTGTAACCTGAAGTGTATGTAACCTGAGGTACTACTGTAAATGAAATAAATACAATAAATTCTGACCCTACAATCTTAGGGTCAGAATTCACTACAGCAGTTTAGGATCTACAGTCTATGTTACCAAATTCTTTTTCTTCTTCTTCTACATGCATCTTAATTCCTGCACCA